>NC_091748.1:75197903-75497903 GCF_043380555.1 Nothobranchius furzeri
ATGGTGGAGATGCTGCTCACATATGGAATCAGCTTCCCTATGACCTCAGATGTGCCCAGGAGTGGAATGTTGGACCCGAACCGAACCGAACGCACCAAGTGGCACATCTGGTTGTTTGATAGTTTTCATGGAGCTGCCATAACTTAGCCTGGTGAACTAGACCAAATTCTTGCTTTGCAAAGTTTGGTCTAGGAAGGCTCCGTTGGAACCTCTGCAGCCTCTGGCAGCATTCTGGCTGGACAATCACAGTTTTCTAAAAGAGATTTCAGGTGAATCTGGTGTTAGCGTTATGTAGTTATCCATGGCCAGTTACCCGGAAAAAGCCATGCTGGTTCTTAAAATGTGTTTGTGAGTTACCATCTACCATTTTTGTCTTTTGAGTTCATACCACATCAGCCTCAGGGTGTGATCATCTACAACTCAGCCTGCAGACTTTACATGGCAGACTTATCATGTTTTGCCTTTGGCACCAACATAGAAGAGTTAAAGAGCAACACATTCCATGCAATAAACCAATAGATAATAAAAATAGATAATACATCTACACATTTGTTTTGTTTTTTCTAAACTTCTGTGACTTAGTCATAAAACTGACAAACAAATTGAGGCAAGCCCGATTTGAACACATTGATTCTCAAAATAAAACATCTCTTTCCAGGTGCTTTCTTCCATTAAAAGAAGAAGTTCATATAGGGCTTCTCACAGATAGAAACCACGAAGTGCTTCACCGACCAAAACAAACAAACAAACCGATACAATAATAACATGAAAACCATCTCACTTCCTCGTTAAAACCTGAGCAGAATTAAAAAGACTTTTATGCATGAACTCTTTTTACAACATCCTTTAAAAGTAGAATGTATTCCTACTTTCCCACAAACTCTGTTCATACACAGTACTGGATTCAACTGAAAGTGACAATTTTGGCAGTAACAAATCCTTGAACGAACCAAAAAGCTCGGATCTGTGAAGTCTACGATGAATCCATCACATGAAGTAGTTGTGCTGCAAGCTTGATCGCCTCCAGATGCTGTGTCTCAAGTAATGAGTGCAACATCGTTAGAAGCTGATGGATGTGATAATTAGGATGGCGTCTTCAAACTGAGGTTTCAGTCGATGCATCGGTGTGTCATTCAGTTGACTGGACGACGGTTTTCCAAGAGTGGGGCCAAATATCAACTCTGATGTGTCACATTAAAAATTAACAACTTCTCTCATCTTTAAAATCTGTTGACATGACAACAACAAGTGAGGATGCTCATCACACTTTGTCATTTTTTCTCTGCATGAAGTTTAGTATTCTCATTTAGATGTGATCGGTGTTAAGCATCCAGCTCTGAAACATTTGCTGGGAACATTTTTCTCTTTTTCTCACCACTGAAAGATTCAACATGCAATTTCATTTTACAAATTGTTGATGACTTCCCAAAGTTAGCTGCATGCTGTCATATGTTTGAAAGCTTTTGTCTTTTCTGTTTTAAAGTATTTAAGTTGTGCCTATAGGGAGTGTGTTGTCTCTTTTGTTACGGGCTGGTGACCTGTCCATTGTCTGATATACCATACTGTACCATACCATTCCATTCCATACCATTCCATACTGTACCGTACCATTCCATACCGTTCCATACCATACCATACCATTCCGTACCGTACAGTACCATACCATTCCATACTGTACCATTCCATACCGTTCCATACCATACCATACCATACCATACCATACCATACCATACAATTCCGTACCGTACAGTACCGTATGTACCGTTCCGTACCGTACCATACCATACCATTCTGTACCGTGCAGTACCATACCATACCATACCATACCATACCATAATTATTTCTATAGCACATTTTAAAACAGCATAAGAGCTGGCCAAAGGGCTTCACAAAAGAGCATGAATGCTCCATAAATGCAGGACAAGCAACGGGGGCCTCTCGGACATGTAACGGAAGTGAGCTCCAGAGCTTGGGAGCGGCGAATGAGAAAGCCAACTCTTCACAATAGTTATAGAGCACTTTGTAGGTCTTTTCCACCACCCAAACTGGCATGGAATGGGAAGGATCGGGTCGCTAATTTTTCTGTTCAGATTGTAAAACCGGTCCAGACAACCGACCCGGACCGCGCCAGTCACAGGATTTTCTGGGCTCCCTTCTGTTTTGGGTTCAGAAATTCCAGGAGCGGTACGGTTAGGGTGGAACAACAACACAGTCCACTGATTGGTTGACAGAAATACATCACTTCTTGCAAACAGGAGAACTAACGGAGTTCCGTTGTTTGTATTTTCGTTAGCTGAACATAAATGTGAAAAAAATTGCAGCAAGAAGCAGCAAGTGTTCACCTTCAGAGTTCCATACATTTCTCACCTTCATCACGAGAGTTCACAGGAGGAGCTAGACAGATCGGTAGTTTTTTTCTCAGTGGATGACAGCCGAAGGCTCAGTGCGGACATCGGCTCAGTGTCGGGCCAAGATGAGGAAATGAAAGCCCAATATAGCTAATAGTTAAGGACAGAAACAGCCGGAGTGGATTTTTTTTTCAGATGGGAGAAATACATGGAGTTGCTACGACGCGCTGGATGATATTTATATCTGAGGCAGGCTTCTGGACATAGCAACAGCACTCTGGAGTCACATGTGGAGGATGTGGTAAGCATTTTGTTTTTGTCTTTAGCTCCGTAGACCAGTTATTGCAGCAGACATACTGAATAGTTTCACAACTTTTAAAATCGTGCATGAGGGTTCGTTTAACCCCGCCTGCTGATATGATGGCCTAAACTGCGATCAAAACGCTCGTCTGAAAACTCCAGACCCATACTGGAACATACCGGTCTAAAAACAACCAGACCTGGCGATGGAAAAGAGGCTTTAGGGACAGACAGAAGCAGGCGATCTGCAAACTGCTGAACACTGGCACCATCAGTCCCTCTGAACACCACCAGCAGGCAAGGTGGGTCAAGCGTCTTGCCCAAGGACACAACAGCAGAATTCTATGTCCAGAGTCGGGATCAAACCTGCAACCTTCCGGTTACTGGACAACTTGCCCAACCTCCTGAGCTACTGCTGCCCTGTAATAAGTGTAGTAACTGCTCGCTACCATTAAACACTCAAGAATGCTAACATTATAAATGACTATGTATTTATCTACTTATCAACTTACTCATCTTTGCTTGTCAAATAGGATCTTCTGGCGCTGATGCGTAACTGGAAACAGCTATGAAACTCCTAGAACGGGAGTAAGAAAGTGAGTTTTCTTTTGTCAAAATGGGCTGCTACGATAACAAGCTGTCATTCTTGCCTCATTCTTACATGTAGCACCTTTAAAACTAGAAAAAGTGAAAGAACCCCAGAAAGCAGTTGGTTGGCATCAGACAGCTCATGTTCATAATATAAATCATATTCCAAGAGAAGAAGTTGTTTTTTCTTCCCTTTAGGGATGGCCCCGCCCAATCTGCAAAACCCGTGTAAATCGTGCAAGAATGAAAAAACAAACCACATGAATGCTTCACCATGCATGTGACATAAATGTCACTATTTGTACTGAATTTGGGTTAATTTGCATTATTGTGCAACCAGATTTCTGTAGTATGATAATGATGACAGAACTGTGAAAAAGTAAATAAAGCTACAGACTCAAACAATGCCCAGTGACTGCACTGGTGTAATTAATGATGTTAACAACGTGAGAACGGTGTAATTGAGCTTTTCCCTGTTCACAGCTGTTTTCCATGATGCTAAACAACTTCTTCTTTGTCTCAACATAATTCTGAATGACGTGCCTCAGACTGATGTCAGTATTAATTCAACTGTTTGATTATTTTTGTGTCATCACGTGAACGCCAAAGACACGGGCCTCTGGCTGCAGATTGGCGGTACCCTGTGCTCTGGTCTTGCCACCTTAAACTATTCAGACAAGACTGTAATTCCCCTAGAAGCACATAGCTATTTTTGAGTAGGTGCCATCGTGCATCAGTGTGAATAGATTCATTTTTAATTATATTATCACAATTTCCTCCGGGAAATGCAGCCTCACAGCTTGTTACATCTGTGCGTTAATGAGTATAGGCAGGTTATATTCTAATTTAAATTCAGGATATTTTTATATCAGTTCTTTTCTTACACCTTTAATGTTAAAATGAAGAAAACACAAAGAGAAAAGGACGGCGTGCAGGGAAGTTCTAGAGATGTAAGGAAATAAACTGACTTCCTGCTTGAATTCTCGTGCACTCATGTGGTTTGCACCCAAACGTCTCACTATAGTGTCGCCCCTGCACAATATTTCTCTGATCACTGGAACACAGCGGGAGAAAATGCTGATCCACTTGTGACGGCCGCGGTTCTTCCACCATGTCAGGAAGAGATGAAGTTCCAGTCGAGCAACGTTCCCGACTCCACTCGGGTTCGCTGGCACGTGGTTTGATTACGCTGACTGAGCAAATTAATCACATCAACATTTCCTTCTTTTCTAACCTTGACATGTTTTTTTTTCCTCCTCTGAGTAAGAAAATTAGACTCAGTAAATAAAGGAAAATCCAGTCACGTCTAATGAAAGGCGACTGGTTGGTGAGCCACAAATTGGCCACTGTTTAACCTTGTTATTGGGTAGTGTGTAACGCGTTTATTTGTAATTTTAGATAAATGTCTGCAGGAATGGCTCAAAGCTGGCTTGTTTTGGTAAAGTGAATGTATCACATGAAGACAATCTTCATAAAAGGGTTTAGAACGTCCCATAAATGCCCCAGCAAGAATAAAATAAGTATTATTTAGCATTTTTCTGAGAAGAACAGAAGTTTTAGTTTATAGCTTAACAAATAAATTACAGTAAGATAGATGTGTTTATCATTCAAAGCAATGAAAATCAAAAAAGAAAGAAACCAGAAGCAGAAACCCGGATCTTGAAGGAAACGAAGATAAAAATGTAAACAAACATCACTAAAATCTAATACAGCTGCAGAAATGGAAATCAATTTAGAACTGAATAAATCTACATATTTGTAAAACTGACTTTTTTCAAGGCTCAAACTAATTTTATTTTGCATGTCCCACTTCCTCTTGGGGTAAAAATCTTTATTTCCATTACATTTCTGCTGCGGCAATTTTGCGTTAAACACGAGGGAATGTTGGTAATCAGCGTGAGCTTCATCAAGAGAAATGAAAAAAGGCATTTCTGTTAGAAAGAAAAACAAAGAGAAAAGAAAAAGAATTAAATTGAAATAAATTTATTCAGTAGAAAAAAGTTTTTCCGTGACAGAATTAAGACGAAAATAAGGTTTCAACAAAATAAATGAATAAAAATGAACAGCAGGCGGAATATTTTACTTTACTCCATTTATTATATTCAGACTAGAACAAATATTCAGTAAATCCGACTTTCCCAGCACTGCTCACCTCACTCTCCCATATCTGTCAGAACTTTATCAGCTTGCTTCTATGAACAAAAATACCTGCTGGACTCAGAACGTTTTAGGTTCTACCCACAAAAGCTGCAGAAGTCTTTATTCTGGCTCCAGAACAAGCGGTCAAGCCAACCTGTGGCCGATGAAGGATGATCACTACAGCGGCAGACCTTATAAGGGTGGTGATGAATTACAGGACAGGGAGAAATATGAGGAATGGATTCTGGGACCTGGTGTCCTTCAGGGCCGATGGAGACACGCAGGAGCCCATTCTTCTATGCTCTCCAGACAGAGACACTCGCCTCTCACTAACCTTTGGTGACTGGACTCCATGAAGAATTATCCGATCACCCAAAGGGACGGAGTTTATGATAAAAAAAAATGCGTTTTGACGGTTTCGTTTTTTCTAAAACGAACGCCATTAAAATGCTTTGAGGCTTCAAGCGCCCTGAGATAATCTAAAACCTTAAAGAAAACACGCACATTATTGTTTTACAATGTACTGTTTATGTTTAAATCAATCAATCAATCAATCAATCAATCTATCTATCTATCTATCTATCTATCTATCTATCTATCTATCTATCTATCTATCTATCTATCTATCTATCTATCTATCTATCTATCTATCTATCTATCTATCTATCTATCTATCTATCTATCTATCATGGTTTCTAGCAGGATTGAATGCCTTGTTTGCCTTACTCTAGGGAAACAAAGATCTGGTGCATCGGTTTCTAGAACTAGAAGTGAACCACATCAGATTTGAGCTTCAGACGACAGGATTTGGAGTCTAATTTACTGATGTTTGGACGTCTTACATCTGATTGGCTAACAGAAGCACGACTCTACCACTGAATCTGGTTGCTCTGCAACTTTGATGTTTTATCTCCACAAATAACACAAACCTGGAGGAGTTCCGCTGTATGGTGAATATGCTAATGCTAACAGTTAGCTTCAACTAGCCGAGATGTTCTCTGCTGTTTCCTGGATGCTAAAGCAACAACAACCTTCCCCGTCATGAGTCAAGATGAGTGAGTCCATGAATGTTAAGTCACAGTGTGGCGTGGATCTGTTAAAATCTTCTAATCCTAGAGTTTCACCGTCTGTTTCCTTTCAGAAGCTAATGCAGGAGATAGGTTTAGGAGACTATTTTCTTGTTCAGGCTGCATGAAACACTCAGACTGACCCATTAAAATCAGAAATAATCATTAACTCATTCACTGCCATTGACGATTAAAGTCATCATTTACATTTTTTTTTACTGTGTGGGCGTCGGAACGAGCCCCCGTGCCGAGAGAACAAACATCTCAGCTCTAAAGCTGATCTTCATCCGCATACGTCACACGTCACATGATCAGGAAGCAGAACATCCATGTGTTAGGAGATCGTTTTGGGCTGCTGCTGTAAATAAAGTGAGGAGCGAACCGGAAAAGCTTCTGCCGATCACAATTCAACAATGGATTGTGAAAGAACGGATAACGCTCGAAACACGCGGATTCTTCCTGATGTAAGAGGTGAGTCTCCGCTTTGTTTTTGTTGTTGTGGCACCTCATCATCCTAGCGCGCAACGCTCTGTGACTCAGAAAAAAACAGTAAAAATGGCGAGAAACGCTGGCAGCGAAGGTGTTAAAAATGAATTTTTTCAGTGAACCACACCTTTAAATATGTGCTCATGTCGTCCAAAGGTCATTTACTGGGTGCCGCTGCCAAAATGGCTGAAGTGACTCATTGTCTGAACATTAAGGTTTTACAGGTAATTGCTAAATTTAAAGGGTTCCTTTAACGATTTCATTAAAAAGCCATTAAAGCAGACATAGGAGGCAAAACATTTGTGCTGAGCTTAATTTCCACAGGGATTCAGGGACAATCTCTCCTCACATCAGGAGTCATTCATTCATTCATGCACTCGGTGGTACCAGTTGGTAAAGGTCAACGCAGAAAGGCCCGGGGACGGCAGCGCTTCACAGAAAGGAAGATTAAGATCCACGGCGTCGATAAACCATCACAAACAACCCAACGGGAGTTTGTGACATGTTTCACTGACTCAAGTCTCTTTGACTATCCCACAGGGGAGAGCAGAGTTTAATTATAACTAACAATGTGATGTTTGTGTGGCGCGGGTTTCTCTACACGGCTTTAATTCTGATAAAACACTAGAGGCTCTGAGGGTGTGTGCGGGAGTTACGCCTGCCTTTATTCTTCAGTCCTAATCGGTGTTTAAGACATATCGTATAGTCGGTTATCTTTGATGCTTTCAACCATGAAGGATACAGATACTACAAACGTGTGTGTTTGTGTGTTTTTCAAACGGATTGATTTCTCTGATCCACAAGCTTGTGTTTTTAGTTTATTTATTTACAAGTAGTTTTTTTTCTAGACAGGATAGTGCCTTCCACTCATAAGATTGGTTTGGTTTTTTATAACTGAATGATGGTTCGATGTGCATTCTGGATTTGGAAAACATGAACCTCTTAACATTCACAGCAGGACACAGACAAGTGTTTCTTTTTGCAGTATTTGTCCACTTGGGTCAGTAATGTTCAAAATAATGGAAGGCGATGTGGATGTAACAAATCACAATATTCATGTTAAAATAATAGCAGCGCTATCTAATAACTCAATCCCAATATTTTGGATTATTCACTTACCGTAAATTCCGGACTATAGAGCGCACCTCAATATAAGCCGCACCGGGCTAAAAGCCGCAGATATCTACTGAATTGAAAACTTAGTTTAACTGATCATTACTGAACTGATCAGTATCAAACAAAACAGAAAAGTTATTGATTAGTTTATTCATCATCCTCCTGCGCACTGAAACCACTGAAGTCATCTTCTTCTTGTGTCGGAGTTGAACAGCCTCAGAAGAGCTTCGTCACATACCTTTTCTGTGGCGATGTCAGTGTCGCTGTCCGTGTTGCTGTCATCATCCCGGGGAGAAGCTGGGAAAACAAGCAGCGCCACTTTACTGTGAAAAAAATCCTCCTGGGTGCTTTCCGTAGCACTCCTTTAACAATTACTTCATTAGACTTTCCAGCATCCATCCTTTCTGGTTGACTAAAGCCGCACCTCATTATAAGCCGCATGGTTCAAAGCGTGGGAAAAAGTAGCGACTTATAGTCCGGAAAATACGGTAGTTTTTGTGTATTTTTATTATATTCAATGCTTGCGCATATATCTATCTATCTATCTATCTATCTATCTATCTATCTATATATATATATATATATATATATATATATATATATATATATATATATATTATGAAACAAAATTTCTGGGGGTTATCCAAGACCATAATATTAGCTGGAAACTACATATTAAATATATACAAACAAAATTGGCAAAGAGCATTGGTGTCTTGGGTGAAATAAAACATTTACTGAATCAAGAATCATTGTATATTCTGTTTTCATCACTGGCAATGCCATACTTGAATTACTGTGTGGAAGTTTGGGGAAACGCATACCTGAGTAATCTGCAATCACCATCCAAACTGCAAAAACGAGGGATAAGGATAGTATATAATGTGGGATATAGGGAACACACAACAATACTGTTTTTAAAATTACAAGTGTTATAATTAATTGATCTGATGAAGTTTAAAACCTCAGTAATCGTGTTTAAGGCAAGAAATAAATTACTTCCATGTCATATGCAGAAAATATGATAAATGATAATGATAAACACGATGGGTGCAATTTCAGAGGGGCATTAAACTTCAAAAAACAGAGAGTTTGGACAACAAAGAGGAGTATGTGTACAACAATATGTGGGGTTGATTTATGGAACAAATTGAGTGAAGATTTGAAAAAAATGTGTAAAGGTAAATCAATTAAAGAAGAGCTACAAAAACATCTATTGGAAAATGATGTTGATGAGCTGGATTTAATGGAATAATACAAGAAGTTCATTGTTTAATCTATTTGCTACTCTGTATTATTGTTATTTTATGTGACGACCCTTGTTGCTTCGGTCCTCACTGTCATGTTTTATCTGTGGCCTGGTCTCATCACTACTGAGCATTCAGCACCAGGGACAGTTCCGGAGCAGCTCACTCCCTCTGTGGCACTTCAGCACGTTGGAGAGAGGCACGGAGCAGCAAGAGCAGCTGCTCCAAATCAGCCATCATGCAGACCTGAGGACTTTAAAAGCAGATGACAGCCTTCATTCGGGGAGGTCCAGAGTAAAAGTTGGTTCATGATTGACGCGCCCGCGAGGTTCGCGCGGCTCCGTGCAGCAAAATTGCGTCATTTTAACAACCACACCCCTCAACCGCGCCTCCACACGGCTCAAACTTTCCGCACTGCGCACCTAGGAAATTTTCTAACCACGCGGATGGTCGGACGCGGAAAAACATGGCGGACTGGCAAGAACTAGTATGGCAGAGGTTCATAAATACAGACATTTGTATGATTCAGCTCTCAGAGATCACCGTGATCAACATGTTGTTAATAATTCTTGGAGAGAAATAGCTCGCTCTGTCGGAAAAGACGAGGATGCTGTCAAAAATGCTGGAATGCCATGCTGTAAACAGTAATTTTTACTTCTACTATGGTGTAGTGTTGGATGCATGCCGTAGAGCTCCATGCTGCCCCCTACAGTTTGGGAGAATATTGGCTCACCACTGAGACAAGCCGCATGAACCATACACGCTGCAAGTTGTGAAGCGCGTTCCATCCGCGAGCCGCATCACCAAGCGGAAAGTAAATGCGTCAAGCATAAACCAAGCTTTAGTCTGCGATTCTCCTGTGCCAGTGTTTTAGCCTGACACTACGCTTTGAGCTATTCAGAATTTAGCTGTTGTGCCGTTCATTATTATCAGAGTTAAAGCTCTGTTTTGGGTGTTTCTCCCCAAGGACCTTTAAGCTGGGGATTTCTGATTTAGGTGTCTTGGAAAAATTAGTCATGAGCATTCTTTCGTTAAGTTATCTTTGGCTTATGTTTTCCGTTACACACCTTTATTGCACCATTCTCTGTTTTGCCTAATTTTTGCCTTTAAGAGAAGGACTCCTTTTGTTAATAAACCGTTTTAATTTTACTCTCATCACCTCTTTATTTGCATCGTCACACACACACCTCCACCTATTTTCACTGTGTTTGTGCCTTCATCCTGCTGGATGGTCAGGAGGCAGTGCTGGACTGACCATAGGGCATAGCGGGCAACTGCCCGCTGGGCCGACCCTTTCATCTTTTATGGGCCGGTGTCTGTTTTTTTTTTTTTTTTTTTTCCTGGCCTCTAGTTGTTGCGGACAACTTGTCCGCGCCGCCCCACGCGACGCCTCGTAAAAGTTGGTGGATTGGCCAATTGGTAATAATACACTCTGGGCTGGACTAATAGCCAGAGGTCTGATGCACCCGCCAGTTGTTTGTGAATCTCAGTAAACAGACAGACGAGCTTAACAACAAAAAACGGAAAGGAGGAGCGGAGAAAATTCGACTAAAAAAGAAACTGGCCCTTCAGGCTGATGCTGGCACATGTGTTAAAATCTCACAGTTGTTTGGTAGTGAAGGTTCAAGTAAAATCCATTTAGGAAGTGATGGAGCCTCAGCCCAGCGACAGGTTGGAGAAGAAAAGAGGGAGGAGGAGGAGAAACCCGAGCCGGTGTTGTGCCATAAATTGACTCGCTGCCAAAAAATGATTAGCCACCGCGGGATCGCGCACGGTTAGGTAATTGCATTTCTAGACAAAACTCCCCAGGATTTCGCCCTAAAACTCAGCATATCTAGCAATATGGACATTCAGAAAGCAAATATAACCTCTTCCGGTACTTTAACAGATGTTTATCGCGGATATTAGTGTGGCAGTGTTTGTGGCACCCTGCGCGGGAGCACGAGGACGTGCTTGTGGAAAGAGGGAGGAAGATGTGGCAGTGTGAGCATCCACAATATCCCGATTGATCATGCGCCCTGGCTACTTGGCCAAGAAGATGTCCCTTTGGCTGACTGGTTAGAGCGTATGACTTTCACCCGGGAGTCTGGGGATCGAATCCCGCCCGGGCACTCCTTTCTGCACCTTGCCACATTAGTTTTTCCAGTTCGGAAGTTGTTTTAAGTGTTGCTATTTGTCTTAAACGTTCACAATGAGGATATATTAATCCTTTTTGCAATATTTGCGATTGAAAGATGGTTTGTGCCACAAACTTTGTGGTAAGAACTGGCTTTCTTTATGTTACAGCCTTGATACTAAAAAAATAAATAAACAATGTAAAATGGCACCCTGTATTGAATGTAAACGTTGTATAAATGGAAATAAACAATTCTCAAGCGATTTAATTTTTTCCCCTTCCTTTCTTTAGTCCACTTGACATGGAGCCACAGTTAACTAGTTTGGGGCACATTTTTACTTGAAAAAAAGTATTTAAAATGATCAAGCTTTGGCTTTACAATGACACTGTGTAGGTTGCTATTCATTACGTTGCTCTATTTAAAAGTAACAAGATAAAAGGACTTCAGCACATACAATTAAGATTGTCACTTGCCAAATAGACTACACCCTCCCGTTTACCTATAAGAAATGCCTCAAAACATCTTTAAATTCTTTATTGTTGATTTAATTGTAGACAACTAAAATGGCATTTTACTTGCCAAAAAGTGATTGAATCGCTAAGATTTTCATGGAGGCTAAAACTGACCAAATAAGGGTTTTATGTATTATCTGTTGATGTTACTGTACTCATACTGTCTACTGTATCATCAAAAACACCCCAAAAATGGCAAAAAAAAAAAAAAAAAAAAAGAAAAGAAAAGAAGATAATTTCCCTTGCCAAAAATTGATTACAGTGTCCTGGTCACCTGTAAAGGGTTACATTTACCTAAATATTACTTTATTTATTATCTCTTGATGTTATTAGTGCCATCACAGGATGCCGGGTGTCTTTCACATTCATAAACACCTCAAAAATGGCAACAAATGATCATTTCCCTTGCCAAAAATTGATTACAGTGTCCTGGTCACGTGTAAAGGGTTAAATTGACCTAAATATTACCTTATTTATTATCTCTTGATGTTATTAGTGCCATCACAGGATGCTGGGTGTCTTCCACATTCATAAACACAGAGTCCTGGTCACCCATAAAGGCTTAAATTGGCATAAATATTACTTCATTTATTATGATGCTGGGTGTGTTCCACAATCATATTCGAATAAACGTGAAAATATTCTGTCCGAATATCTGTTTCTTGTTATAAATAGAACAGCTAGAAGGATTTACAGTTAAAATAGGAGAAACACGTGACTCCCCAGGAAGGGTCGTAACACCACTTGCCTCATGCACATAAGTGACCAAAACAAAGCAGCATGAAGACACTCCGTCTCCAACCACCTCTCAGGCAGCAGCCTGCACTCCCAAGTTCTACACGTCACCAGAACATAAACAACCGCAACACAATAAAAGCAGTGTTATACAAAATGGAAGGCCTGTAGTGTTTATTCTCTTACAGTAACAACTTATCAATTTTTTGGAGGAATTTATTTGAGAATTTTCTGGTTTTTATTAATTGTGCAATAGAAAAATAATCGCTAGATTAATCATCTAAATAGTCATTAGAATAGTCGACTATTCGATAAAATAATCGTCAGAATAATCATTTTAAAAATAATCAGTTACCCCCAACCCTACTTTTTAGAATACCAGGATAGGAAGGATGGTGTAGGTTTACGTTTATTAGATTGATACATAAACACTACCAATAAGAAAGTGTACGTTGGTGTGTGTCAGAAACAGCGTAAGGCTTAATGTGTTTTCCAAAAAAAAACAGGTGATGGGCCGGTCTCCAGTCAAAATGCCCGGGCTGAATTTTTGTCCCAGTCCAGCCCTGTCAGGAGGGGACATAACATTTTCATATAGATATGTTTCTTAATATTTGAATTTAGTTTTTGAGACAAGTTGATGAGAATAAGTGATAAGGGGGTAGGAATGTATAAGTTTTACTTTCAAATACTCCATTTCGGACTTTATTATTTGATTGATTTTGTGTCGAGTTGTGTTGTATATAAAAAAACAATGTTTTTTACGTTAGTTCGAAATAAAGTACAAGTCATATACATACTAAATATAAATACACACACACACACACACACACACACACACACATATATATATATATATATATATTTGTATATTTCATTTCATTCCGTTATCACAGAAAGGAAGACATGCTTTGACTGATGCTGCAAAGCTCTATGGGATTTGTAGTCTTTGTGGCAAATGGGCCTGCTGCCAGTTCTAATATATATCTCTGCAGGTCAAATACAAATAGGCCAGATTTGGCCCGAGGGCCTGAGTTTGACACCTGTGTGTTAGCTCGACAAACAGAAGCAGGAAGCTGTCTTCAAATAATTCCTTTTTCATAGACAAACTTCAAAATGGTCTGTTGACATGGTACAAACTTAGTAAATAATAATATGTCGTGCGTTAGAAATAAAACCTATGGAAATGATGACCTGCACTTGTACAGCATCTTTACACTATAGTGTATCATTCATCCATTCACACACTGCTGGTGATGAGCTACGATGTAGCTACAGCTGCCCTGGGGCGCACTGACAGAGGCGAGGCTGAAGAGCACTGGCACCACCGGTCCCTCCGACCACCACCAGCAGGCAGGGTGGGTTAAAAGTCTTGCCCAAAGACACAACAGCAGAACTCTCTGTCCGAAGCCGGGATCGAACCTGCAACCTTCCAATTACTGGAAAACCGGCTCTACCTCTTGAGCTACTGCTGTCCAAAATCATTCCTGTGATCACATGTGGATTAAAGTTCTCCCCCACCAACTCCACCCCTTTCAAAAATCCAGAAACAACTTTATTTTTACAAACAAACTATTTTTAAAAGTTGCTCATTAATCACCGTTTTCTGTGTCTTTGTTCTTCCCGTTTAATAAAAAAGCTCCGCACTGTTTTGAACCAGACCTCCATCTCTTGCTGCTTTTTCAAGTTTGTTAATCATTTTATCTCTGCAGCAGCTTGAACATGAAGCCAACTAAGAACCATCAAAGATTTTATTCATCCAGTTGAATTTATTTATGTAACTCTACCTGCAAATCTCCTTCTGAATAAAAGAAACGACTGAAACAAAGGTGGGAACAAAAAACAAAACGAAAAGAGCAACGAGGAAAGATAACAGACTACAAAGAACTAGGATCTCTCTCTCTCTCACACACACACACACACACACACACACACACACACACACACACACACACACACACACACATGAGATACTTCAAAAAGAGGTGAAAGAGATAAAAGGAGATTAAGAAACTGTATCCAAAATGCAATTGTAAGTATTAAAAACTGAGTAAATCTACAGAAATGACTTTACTTTTCTGTTAGTTTTGTGGTGCTTTCCTGGCTGACGGGACTGAGAGTTGGTTGGTTATTCAGAACATGTTCAACTTCTGACTTCATGTATTATTCGCCTCATTTCTGGGCCGGCTCATGTACGATGGCACCAGCAACATCCGGTGAGACACCGAAAGTAGCACACTGCTATCGGCTTGTTGGGAGAGGTTTTGTTTCTCATAACAGTTTATTTGAACCTTTCAAGGGGATTTAAAAAACTATGCCTCTGGGAAATGTACTTGCATGGCTTAGAAGCATGTGCTCTTAGTGGTTGTACAAGCAACCAGAGAACGTTAGATTTGTGGCTGCAAGAGCGATGTTTGCAACATGTATCTCGGACTAAGAGAGTGTGGCTACGTTCCACTTTGGTGGTACATCAGTGAGGACCTGGTCTTTTCCTGCCTGACTCCATTCTCAATCTGAATTAAACACAATATATACAGACCTAATTGAATTGAATTATGCTTTTAAGGAGCAAACAAATTATTACAACAGACCTCAACTAGGGTTGGGCATCGTTTGATTTTTAACGATTCTGATTCCAGTTCCTCATTTCGATTCCGGTTCCTATCGATTCCTGATTCCGATTCTTTCAACACCTGACATGTTTTACATGAGCCAGCTAACCACAGGTCCAACTTGATGAAATAATCTTAATTTCAACATGAATTTTAATTCTATGAACAACAACATCACATTCATGTAGACAAAAACATGTTTTGGAGAAAAAATAAAAAGACTTGCAGCACAACCAGTGTGTTTGTTTCTGACCACAACCAAAGTCTGGAAGCAGCCTCTGGGATGAGAGGCTAAATGTCTCCAACATATCCAGAAACGTCCGGCTGTTTCCAGCTAAAACTCTCAGGATGATCATGTCCAGGATGACTGAGAACTACACCTCCATGCTGCAGCAGCATTCAGTCAGAACAGGAAGTGAAACTTAAACGTAGCTGCTGTCAGTAACAATCTAACAGAATTTAAACATTAAAACTCTCAACAGAAACAGTTCAGAAAGGAAATTAAAATGTTATTTATTATTATTATTATTATTATTATTTATTGTGGCAGAAGCTGGTGTGGTCCACCACAGAGAAGCTGCTCTAGCATGATGACTTTAATTATTCTACAGGTTATTGTTCAGCCTTCTGACGCTCGCTCACACACACACACACACACACACACACACACACACACACACACACACACACGCACACACACACACGCACGCACGCACACACACACACACGCACGCACACACACACACGCACACACGCACACACACACACGCACGCACACACACCTGCTGACGCTCCGTGTGTGTTTTTTTTCTGCAGTGAGACAAACTCACCTCAGACCATCCAGAGTTTGTTCTTTAAAGCTTCTATTAAATCCACCGTGTTGACGTATTTTAACACGTTTCCTCTACGCTGCAGGAGTTAAAGTTTACATCACGGAGTAAAAGTTCGGCAGACGCGTTTGTTTATATGGGGGGGACTCGTGCTGCACACAGGCAGCTGGTGTGATCAGCTCTGAAAAGCCTTGATCACAATTTGCAGATCACGTTTATTTTTCACGGGGATCGGCCGCGGATTCCTCTTCCGGCCGGCGTACTAGGAATCAAAACAACAAACTCTGAACGAGTCCGGGAAAAACTAACGGTTGGTCCCGGTTCCAATCGATGCTCGATGCCCAACCCTAAACTAAACATTATGCATTATAAAAGGTGTTGAAAATGATCATTAAACCTGTCTTAATAAAAGAACAACCTGCTGTTTGTGCTTCACCTGATGTAGAAAATAAAAGCCAACCTTGGTGATGAGGGACTTCAGCCTCTGACTCAGCTCTACCTCAGATTGTGTCCCATCTTTTAGCAAAACACACCAACCCTATTAATATGTAGGGACATATCAGCCTCGGAGCATTTACGATAGTTCACTGCCTCGACATCTGACGCGGGACAGTTAGAAAGTAACTAACACGCTGATGTATGTTAGCTTCGGCCAGACTTTCGTATCCTGCACCCCTCAGCTGCAGTAGACAGGGACTGTAACAGGCTGCGACAGCTGGTGTCCCCACATAGTTTACTTCTCCAAAACACCCATAAAAAGTAGATTAGCTCCAAACGGACCACATCATCCATCTTAATCCCAGACCAGAATTTGATTTCATATTTTTTACAAAGGCTCACGGGGGGCTAGGAATAAGGCGGATTATAGACACTTCTTCTTCAGGACTGGGATCCAACTCTGTAAACAAAGACTTTAACAGATAAACACGTTTGTGGACAGTACTTTGTGTACTTTATTTTATTCTTTGTTTAACTTTTTTATATCACTTATGTAATAAGAGGAAGGACAAAGATTCCCTTGTGTTTCGTTTTCAACAGACAAATGAGCCACTTCTTAAAAGATGTTTGTTTACCGTGATGCCCTTGGCAGCACCTTTTTCTCTGCAAGTGTTTTTCTTGTCTGTAAATTTGCATTTCAAAGTGCATTAAAAACTGCTCATGCAACATGACATTGCACTGGCCTGTACTCGTGTTTAAAGGATTATCGCTGGTTGCTATGTAACCGCTCATCTGCTGGGTGCGTTTTTCCTTATAAATGGAAGCACTTGTGTTTCTGGGTAATTCGGGTGTCAACATTGCATATTTTTAACACAGGTGAGGACTAAAAACCCATTTAGCACCAAACAGGACGTCCTTTTATGGCCGAGTGCAGCTTTTGAATGAGCAGAGAGAAAATGACCTATTTCTACCTGACGATTGTCACAAGGTGCTCTGGCTTTTTGTTGGAGCTTTTTATGGTTCCAAGTGTACCGTCTTTCATGGCAACACCATTACAGTCCTGTTAGCATGACAATACATAAATCACTGATGCCAGGCCACCCCCTTTAACACAGTCTCAAAAAAATGACTCCTCCACCACCAAATGATCAGGGCGGGGAGATTTGTTTCCAAAGCTGGCTCATGAAAGGAAATAAATCCTCGGGTCAGCTCTTTGTGTCTTTGGGGACAATCAAAAGAGCAAAAAAGCAGATTGCTTCAGACAATTTCATCATCTGCTCCTGGGCATGGGCTCTCCATCACCTGACTGAAATGGGCTTCTCCCAGGAGGCCTCAGGCCTCATTGAACAGGGGAGGTGGGGACAGTAATTAAATCTTGGGCCAGCCCCAAATTGCTTCCTATTAGTCTGTTTCCAACACGGAGGCACAGGATGTCTGGTACGTCACTCGCAGCCCCCTTCCTGGGACTTGTTGACATGCTGCTGCTCGTTACTGTGGCCTAATTTATCAGGACCCTAATTGTGTGTTGCCATGTTGGTTTTGGCCGCGCTCTCTGACACACGAGCCTGTCATCTTGTGAGCTGAAATGGGACAATTTTGCTGCAGGGACTTTAGCAAAAGAGACAATTCAATCTATCTCCAGTGAATCATCAACTCCACCTCTTCCCCCAGCCCTTCAGCAGCATATAATAATAATAATAATAATAATAATAATAATAATAATAATAATAATAATAATAATAATAATAATAATGCATTGAACTTATATAGCACTTTTCTAGACACCCAAACACGCTTTCACACACTCTCACATTCACACAATGCTAGTGATGGTAAGCTACTTGAAGCCACAGCTATCCTGGGGAGGTCTGACAGAGGCGAGGCTGCCATTTTGGCGCCGTCGGCCCCTCTGACCACCACTTACACAGGCAAGTTGGGTGAAGTGTCTTGCCCAAGGACACAACAACAGGATACCCCTGGCGGGAGCTGGAATCGAACCCATGACCCTCCAATCATGAGGCAACCCGCTCTACCACTTGAGCTACTGCTGCCCCTTAAATATATATATATATATATATATATATATATATATATATATATATATATATATATATATATGTGTGTGTGTGTGTGTGTGTGTGTGTGTGTGTGTGTGTGTGTGTATTTTATTTTTACCGTTTTAATTTCTGACTTTATTAAGCACAGATGCAACAGAAAAGCGCCTGACACGTTTAAATCATTTCGGGAATCTACCCAGCGAGAGAGGCTGCAGCACAGACAAAGTCTTGTGTTAGCAGCATCTACATAAACATACAAAATCCTCACACACGCACTTGGCTGACCCCCTCTGTGAGAGAAACACCTGTTTTGTTTACCCTTTTTTTTCTTCCATGGAACATTGACAGGCAGGCTTTTCTGTGTCAGACTGAAACTCATCAGCCCAGCCAACCAGAAACGCTGCTCTTCCAGGGCTGCAATGCATGGTGGGACCTTCACACCTCGGTTGGATTAGCTTCACTCCTGTTTTATTTATTCCTTTAGTTTCCCCACTGGCTAACTTATAGGCTACGTTTGAGGTTAAACAGAGGTAGAAGGTGAGCCACGGCTTATTTATTTAATAATTTGGGAATCATTTGGCTGATGTTTTTATAAATGTTTGTTCCGCAAACAGGTCTGAAATGAATAAGGCTCAAGTTCACCAAAGAAATGCACATTTTTGAGAGTCAAATAAGTAATTTCCTTCTGATTCACAGAGATTTATGTGAGGCACTATGGTGCATTTAGGGGAAACCAGGTCTCAGATAGCTGTGCTGTGCTCGGGGATAAGTGAAAATCAAAGACCTGTTTAAAAGAGTTGCCTTTAAATAAGGTGAAAACAAAGAGATTGATGTGATGCCTAATGATAGGAGGAGGTCTCAAACAGTAAATCAACATGAAATCTTTGTTTGCATGTTCAAGCTGGAACTTCATCGGGGAGCTCCAGTTGAATTTTAGAAGTGACTTTGTTCTTCATCCATTAAGACATGCAGATTACTCTGACAGAGAAGTGTAATGAATGGAGAATTACAGTTTAATTAATGACCATAGACATTAAAGATCCATATCGAGTATGAATCCCATCTAATGGACACTGGGTTATTTAAACCAGAAGATTGGATCTTTTCATTGCAGGGATTGGATAACCGCTACGTATTCACTCAGAGACAACAGAATAGAAAGAGTCAAGTTTAAAAGTTAAGAATTGTATTACTAACAAATTAAACTAGACTGACTTTAAAACTAAATGTATGGTGTAACTAAAAATGGATGAGGCAGTGAATGGATGACGTGTGATGTAAATCAGAACCAGCAAATCCGAAGAAGCGATTGTTCTGACGGGAACTGAAGATGTTGTTTTGCATTAAGCTTTGGATAGCTTCAGAAACACATGAGACCCCATCATGCCGGCCTACCTTGCCTTCGGTGGAAGTCCTCTGTAGATCAGGAATATCAAGGTCCAGTAAGCCCTCTTTGGTACCAAGCCGGTAGGAAAAGCCGCGGTTCCGATCAAACCCGTCTTGAGTTACTTCCGGTACACAACACGTTTATTGGCGTTTGGTCAGACCCAAGCCTGGGTCGGTGGATGGAGTGAAAGGAGCTGTTGCCGCTGGTCGGTGTAGCGACTGGATTTTTCAGTTTGTCGTTGGTTCTTTCAGTTAAAGAGTTTAGATCAGGATTAGCCACTCCGTCACTTTCTCTGGAATGCTTTGAACTGGCGTTAGAGCTGACGTGGCGTAGTTTTATACTTCGGATGTTATGGTTTATTGTCAAATGAAAATTCCCAAACACCGTCAGAAGCACACCTCCATCGGATCTGTAAGATTCTGATTGGATCAGTGAAAGTAATGTCTGTCTTTACTTACTCCTTTCACTTCTTGCTTTCCTGCAGAGTTCATCTTCAGTTGGTGAAGACACTGATAAGTGCTAACTGCTCCAACTTTCATGGGCTTGTTTGCACGACTGTATAATTAGTGCCGTTTTATTTTTGAATCTGAAATGAAGAAAAAGCCGATAGAAGCGGAAATAAAGGAGCTACTTGCCCTTATGCTACAGAAAGACGGTGAGTTCAACAGCCATTCATTTACTAATTCAATTAGGTTAAACTAAATTATTTATTATAATAGATATTTTAAGAATGCTGCAATCAAAATTCAAGGATGTGCAATATTACCATCTAAAGATAATCTTATCAGACATTCCTACCTTCCGTTGTGTGCTAAGAGTGCTCTGGTTTGCTCAGAAGCATGTCAGGACCACGTAGAACATAACTTGTGGCTTTCAAACATGTTAAGAGTATCTTGGTCGACTTCACGAGAACAAACAAAAATGCTGCTTGTTGAATGTGATGCGTAGCCAATCAGAAAGCAAGGAGATGAAAATGTGCTGCACACCGCTCCTTCGTCATGTTTGTTTGCTCTAAAGTCACACTTGATCTCAGGGAATTTGTTGTATGTTAGGGGCTGCATGACTTAATTTTTTTTAAAGTCGACAGTCAAGAAATGAAAATCTAGTCGACTTTGACCAATCATTATTGATGTCATACACCTGAAGCGGCTAAAACTGACGATGGGTGACGAAGCGTTTTTTTCTGACGCGCATTGGGAGGTGACGCTCTGGCACAGCGCGTTGCTTTTTGATGCCCGCGGTAAAACGGAGATTTCACCAAATTGTGACCTTTACCCTCTTGCTATATAACCTTCCCCACGCCCCCACCCTAACCTTTACCCGGTATGTCGGTCTAAATTTTCCGTTAAGTGTGTTTGAGAGGAACGATGAAACACGAAACAAAGCTTTGCACGCGCAAGCTGGTTAAGGTTAGGACGGGGGGTGAGCAGAAACGGGTAAAGGTCACAATTCGGTCAAATGTCCGTTTCACCGTGGGCATCAGATACAGATGCTCTGGCCCAGCGCGTCGCCTCCCGACACGCAGGGGCTCGTCACCTTCTGTCTTTTCTGAGGACTGCATCTTGCATTATCACGTGACAGCGACTAGTCTATGAAAGGCATAAAAAGTCACTACAGAGCAGTGAAGTCGACTAGCCGACTGGTTGATACGACTCTTAGTTTAGTTTAGTTTAGTTTATTTGTCATATGCAAGTTAGCACAGGGTCAACATTGCAATGAAATGTGTTTGACGAGCAGCGGTCTCTCAGCAGCATAATACAATAGAAAAAAAGAACAAGGTATAATACAGTAAAAGCAAAATATTAGAGAGTCAGGCTAAAAGTAAAAGCTTACTAAATAGATAAGTAAGTATAGATGACTAAATATAAATATATCTAAAAAAAAAAAGTGAGTAGTAACATTAAAATGAAGTAACCAGTGCAGGTTAAATTTTACTTGTGGAGCTGCAGGGTAACATCTGTATCCTGTGTTGTGTGTGTTTAAGTGTAATGGTTGAGGTGTCGTATGGCTTGGTGGTAGAAACTGTTTTTAAGTCTCGTAGTCCGAGCAGGCAGACTCCTGTAACGCCTGCCAGATGGTAACGAGGAGAACAGCTGATGCGCTGGGTGGCTGTGGTCCTTGATGATGCTGTGTGCTTTCCGGAGGCATCGCTGGAGATAAATGTCCTGAATGGCAGGAAGCCTTGAGCCAGTGATGTGCTCTGCTGCTTTCACCACCCTCTGTAGTGATTTACGGCTGCTGGCAGAGCAGCTTCCATACCAAACTGTGATGCAGCTCGACAGCAAGCTCTCAATAGCACACCTGTAGAACTTTGATATGATGCTCGTGTTCATACCAAACTTCCTTAGCCTCCTGAGGAAGTAAAGCCGCTGGCGAGCTTTCTTGATAACAGCGTCTGTGTGGAGGGTCCAGGAGAAGTCCTCAGTGATGTTGACTCCAAGGAACTTGAAGCTGCTGACTCTTTCGACCATGACACCGTTGATGTGGATGGGTCGGTGTTCCCTGACTGGTCGTTTCCGGTAGTCCACTATCATTTCTTTGGTTTTGCTGATGTTGAGAGACAGGTTATTATCCAGGCACCACTCGTGCAATGCCGTCACCTCCTCTCTATAGGCCGTCTCATCATTCCCTGTGATGAGGCCTATGATGGTCGTATCATCCGCAAACTTGATGATGATGTTGGACTCATGTTTTGCAACACAGTCGTGTGTGAACAGGGAATATAGGAGGGGGCTAAGCACACAACCCTGGGGCGTACCTGTGTTTAGGATGAGTGATGAGGAAGTGTGTTTACCCACTCTCACCACCTGGGGCCTGTTTGTAAGGAAGTTTAGAATCCATCTGCAGATCGGTGTTCCCAGGCCTAGGTCGACAAGCTTCGTGGCAAGTTTTGAGGGTATAATGGTGTTAAATGCCGAGCTGTAGTCGATGAAGAGCATTCTTGCATATGTATTCCCTTTCTCCAGGTGAGTGAGGGTGGTATGTGTTGCTAGGGCGATGGCATCCTCTGTGGCTCTGTTTGTCCTATAGAAAAAACTGAAGAGGGTCCAGTGTGTCAGGGAGAGAGGAGCAGATGTGACATTTGACCAGCCGCTCCAGGCACTTCATGATGACGGATGTCAGCGCCACAGGACGGTAGTCATTCAGACAGGAGACCACAGATTTTTTGGGAACAGGAATGATGGTGGATGCTTTGAGAGCCGTGGGGACCACCGACTGCCTCAGGGAGAGGTTGAAGATGTTGGTAAAAACCTCTGCCAGCTCGTCTGCACACACTCTGAGTAGCCGGCCTGGTATGCCGTACGGTCCTGGAGCTTTGTGAGGATTGACCTTTTTAAAGGTCCATCTCACAGCCTCTGCTTTCAGAGTTAAGGTTACAACCCCACTGTCCTCCTGAGGGTAGAGGATCTGCTCTCTTCATCGAAACGAGCATAAAAGTTGTTGAGCTCGTCTGCGAGAGATGTAGTGGGCTGAACACCAACTGTGCTGACCTTCTTGTAATCAGTGATGCAGCGCAGTCCATTCCACAGTCGCCTGGTGTCGAAGCTGTGGTAGCTGGACTCCGTTTTGTCCCTGTAGTCCTTCTTGGCCTTTTTTATGGACTTGCGGAGGTCATACCTGGCTGCTTTATATGCATCAGCATCCCCGGAATAAAAGGCAGAGGTCCGCACTTTTAACTTGGCGCAAACGTCTTTGTTCACCCAGGGTTTCTGATTTGGATATATGCGGACAGTGGTTTTTGTGATGATTTCATCCATGCTCTTCCCAATATATCCAATGACAGAGTCCGTGAGTTCATTGATGTTACCATCAGCTGCATCCACAAATATCTGCCAGTCAGTTGTCTCAAAGCAGTCCTGCAGGACCCCCTCAACCTCGGTGTCCCATTTGTGAACAACCCTGGAAGCTGGTTTTTCCTGTTTTAGTCTTTGTCTGTATGCAGGCAGCAGCAGAATGGAACAGTGGTCTGCCTTACCAAAAGCTGGGCGGGGGAGGGGTTTGTAACACTCTTTGAAAGGAGTGTAACAATGGTCCAACGTTTGATCACCTCTTGTGGGGAAGGAGATGTGCTGATAGTACTTAGGGAGAACCTTCTTCATGTTGGCTCTATTGAAGTCTCCCAGCACAATAAAGGCAGCTTCTGGATTGATATTCTCAAGTCCAGTAATGATGTCATACAGTTCGTCCATAGCCGTAGCTCTATTTGCGTGTGGTGGAATGTACACAGCTGAGAGGAGAACTGAGCTGAACTCCCTCGGGAGGTAAAAAGGCCTGACTTTAATGGACAGCAGCTCGAGGCTCTGAGAGCAGTAAGATTTAATAATACTCACATCTCCAGCCCACAAGGAGTTAACCATAAAGCACACCCCTCCTCCCCTCTTCTTGCCTGAGGCCTTCGTTCGGTCTCCCCGGTAAACAGTGAATCCCTCCGGCGTGATGGCGCAGTCGGGGATGCTGGGCTCCAGCCATGTCTCTATGAAGGCCAGAACACAGCAGTTCCTGATGTCCTGTTGGTGTTTAATCCGAGCGCGCATCTCGTCAAGTTTGTTGTCCAGAGACTGAAGATTCGCAAGCAGGATGCTGGGGAGAGGTGGCTTGCCGTTCCGTCGTCGCATTCGGCACAAAACTCCGGCGCGCTTTCCCCTCTTTGTTTTCCCTCGACGCCGAGCGAGCAAACAAAGGATCCCAGGCAGCACAGCATCCACGGAGTCGAAACCTGCTGTAAAGTCCAAACTGGCTGACGATCGTAGCTCCAGAAGCAATTGTCTGTCATACCGAGTGTATGATTGCACTGTGCGCACAGTAATAGAAAGCAGAACAAAGTAAATAATAACATTTTTGCTGAGATGACTGGGAGCTCTCGTCGGTGCAGCCATCCTACGGCGCAACCGGATCTTAGTGTATGTGTTGTTTTTTATCTAGTTTAAACTGGTTTAATTGTTATCATCACTAGCGTGGTCTCTGATGTTTGGAAAATCGGCCAACAATTGAAAAGTCCTGCCGTGTGAACCTTGGCCTAAGAGATGATTATATTGCTTTTGTTTGAAGAATCCAGTGATGTGTTCTTGACGGGCCAGCTCTACGTAGCCTGCTACAGGGTGAATTCTGGTCCGGTTGTAGTAGCTGTGTTCTTTCCGCCACACTGACAGCTCCTGTAAGACATGACTCATCTAGTATTGATGATTTCGGCTTTCCACTCTTCTGGAACAACAAATGTCAGGGAATGAATGAATATGCAAGGATATCTCACTCTAGGTTTCTTTGTCTTCTCCTTCTGCTTTATCACCATTAACACTTTTTTAAACTTGAAATTTCATGTCAAGTATCCTTCTGAGAAACCAACAATGAAAAGCTGTCTTTTATGTGCATTATCTTTCACTCAGTCCCCCAACAAGCCTCCCATTTCACATAATTGCTTTCACACTGTCAATAGAAAATGTGAGGGATCTTTCTTTCTTCTCTCTCCATCTTTGCTTTGAGCCTGACGGATGCTTTCTGAACAGTGGACTATCAATTATTAAATCTGTAATCACTTTGGAGATGTTTTGTTTCCAGCAGAGATTACATGATTTCCTTTCAAAGAAAAAGGGTAAAAAAAAAGAGGCTTGTTTACTGTCCCAATTTTAGCCAACTGTGTTGCCAACCGATGAACATTGAGGGTGTGTTCTGATCAAACAAGCTCCACTTGTTCCCCTCTCAGGAGAATCATTTGGGGGTTCTGGATGAGCACGCCTACTCATCTCCTCAGAAAGCAGCGTTATGATGACATAGGATTGTTTTCCTCTCCGTGTGACAGATGATTTTCAATTTTGCCTCCAACCTCCAATTAGGAGCATTTATCTCAGCACAGCAGGTGTGTGTAAATGTGTTTGCATTCACAGGTCTTCGTAAAAATGGGTAGTTTTTGTGTGTATCCGTGTACTTGTGATGCTGGTGGAGATGAGCCCCGACTCCAGGTTCTTGAGTGTGTGTGTGTGTGTGTGTGTGTGCGTGCGTGCGTGCGTGCGTGTGTGCATGCGTGCGTGCGTGTGTGTGTGTGTGTGTGTGTGTGTGTGTGTGTGTGCCCGTGATGCCCAGATGTACGGGTTACAGCAGGTGTCCTTGTGGTCGGAGTGCATTATTCAGCTCGGTGTGCAGGTGCAGGCTCTGACAACATCTCTCACAACTCTCATTTCTCAGCTCCATCTGCCCTTTAGCAACAGGGACGCACCTTATTTAGAGATAATAAAACCTGGCTATTAAGCATAATACCTGCATCATATGTTGGTTGAGTTTAGAATACAAATTCTCGACTTAGGTGAAATTGTCTTGCTTGGTGATTCATTTTTGTGTCCATCGTGGAAAAACATGCTTGCTTTTTATTTATTTTTTGGGTTTTTTCTGAAGTAAAATCGAAGCTTTAATCAAAAAAAGGAAATGAAACAGACAGACCAGGGAGCTCATTTAAATTAGATATTAAATGTGTCTGATTTGTGCAATCAGAAAATGACTGACTTTGTGTCATGCTTGAGTGAAATATGCTTGTGAGGTACTGCTGCTGAAAAAATGTAATAAAAGTAGAAAATATGTTTGTGTTTTTCTGTCGGCAGACTTCAGAGGCATCAAAAAGCATTATGACACAAGAAAAATAACACATTAACTCTATAGAGCAAACACGGCTGCAGAGACGTGTGCATTGAGATGAAATTTAAACATTTCTGCAAAAATTGCACGATTGAATTCCATCAATAATCTTTTTTCTTCATTTATTTATTTCATCCAAAGTCAAGTTACAGGGGTAACAGGTCCAGATGAGGCGCCTAGATATCGCTCTCCCTATCAACACTGTTCAGACCCTCCTGGGAGATCTCAAGATGTTCCACAGTCCGGAGAGGGTATATCGTCTCTCCAGCAGGTCCTAGGTCTCTTCCCTGTGGGATATGCACCCAAAAACTCCAAGGGGAGCTGAAGTATTCACATGTGTTTAAACCACCTCGTGTGACTCACTTCCATGAGGAGCTGTGGATTTCCTCTGAGCTGCCTCCAGGACACCCTGCACAATGTATAAGGGACAGACTTTTTGTCACGATCCGCCCCTGCCTTCCTGACTGTGTCTTTCCCCTGCCCTGATTAGTCCTTATTGTTCTCACACTTCCCCTCGTTAACCTGCCCATGTGTTCCTAATTTTCCCTGTGTATTTATACCTCCCGTCTTGTACCAGTCTTCGTCAGATCATTGTGTTAGTTGTCAGCGTTGTGTTTGTTCCTGCCGTTCCCGCTCTGTGATTAAAATCATTTTTACTTCATCCGAGCCTGCATTTTTGCCTCCGGGCCAGCTCTTCCACACACGGTCCGCTGTCATCTCCACCCACAACATGACACTTTTCTAAAAATCTATGCATCCATTTTATATTTGAGGATGAGCCTAAATGAAGGATCCTGATTGTATCCATGTGTCTGGCCATCCCAGAAGAAGCTTGATTCAGCTGCTTTAATCCCGGTTCTCATTCTTTCATCCTCATAGGGATGGTTGGAACCTCTGTGGACCAATGAATTGAGAGCTTTATTTATGCCATCTCTTCATTATTGTCCGCTTATCTGGAGTCGAATCGGGGGAGCAGCAGCCTAAGCAGAGAGGTCCAGATTTATTTTGACCAGCCACTTGGGCCAGCTCCTCCAGGGTAATCCTACGGTGTTCCCAAGCCAATCCAGAGACATAGTCCCTCCAGCGTGGCCTGGGTCTTCCTTTATGTCTCCCCCTGGTTGGACGTGGAAGACCATCAGAAAACCTCACCAGCAAGACTTCCAGGAGCCATCCTAACCAGATGCCTAAGCCACCGCAACCGGCTCCTCTTGCTTGATTGATTGATCAGGTCCCACTTCAGTAGAGGTTGACACCGTTCCCTCATACTCCTGAAGCACCCAACACAGAACGTGACATGTAAACTAGGCACCTAAACTCACACTGCCGCCATTCTCGTCCACAGCCTCGTCACCTCCCGTCTCGATTATTGCAATTCACTTCTTTATGGTCTTCCCAACAAACTCCTTCATAAACTGCAACTGGTCCAGAATTCAGCAGCCCGTATTATCACCAGAACCCCTTCCTTTCGCCACATATCCCCGGTTCTCCAGCAGCTTCACTGGCTCCCAGTTAAATTCAGATCCATCCTCAAAATTCTCCTCCATACCTTCGAAGCCATCCACAACCTCTCTCCTCCACATATCTCAGACCTTATAAGTACTAAAACCCCCTCCCGTTCTCTCAGATCTTCTTCTTCCATCCATCTTGCTGTTCCTTCTGCCCAGTTACCATGGGGAGCAGAGCTTTCAGCCGCTCTGCTCCCCGTCTCTGGAACTCACTCTCCCCAGACATCAGGAACATCGACAGTTTCATCATTTTCAAAACAAGACTCAAAACACATATGTTTAAATCTGCCGATGACCTCTGATTTTATTGAACTGTTTCTCTCTTTGTTTTTTTTTGTTTTTTTTGCATTTTATTGTGTTTTCTGAATGTATTTTTGACAAGTGACCTTGGGTGTTCTGAAAGGCACTTTTAAATAAAATGTATTATTATTATTATCATAATAAACTTTATTGACTCCTATAGAAACTCCTAAATGAAGATCTGATCCATCAGGTAAAAGCCATAGTGAGAGCAGGGTTTGATGATCTGCTTGAGCCTTAATAAAAAGGAGGACAATAAAAAAAAACAGGAAATAAGGAATCACAGGAATACTGGCACCTTCCTGGAGCCAGGCCTGGGACCAGCGCTCATCAAAGAGCATCTGCTTGTTGAGCCTTGCTTCTCCTGATAGGGCAACAGAAAGCTTGCTCCATGTGGACCCACCTCCGTCAGGGAATGAAATCAAGGTCCGGTACGAGGAAAGACAAGGTGTCGGGTGAGGGCGAGGCTGCGCTTATCCCCAGTTTCAAAAACTGGATTTGTTTGTTTTGGAATATCAACAGGAAATGTGAGATCTAAAGACCCCGTCTCAAAAACCCGTTCCTGAGAAAAGAGGAGAAGAAGCCAAATTTTTGGGGGTCATTGTGGATTCTAGATTGTCACGGACTAGTCAAATAAATTAGGTCTCTCAGAAACTTGGGAGAAGTATGGGCACAACCAAATATTGTTGTAAATTTATTCTTCGTTTGCTGATAAAAATTTAGTTCAAACATTAGTACTGTCTCGTTTAGGTTATGAATCAGTTATTTGGTCTAATACAAGTGAATTGAATTTATATGAGTTACAAGTGGCACAAAGTAAAGCTGCACAAATTGTTCTGGGCTGTAATTACAGAACAAATGTAAGAATGACACATGATAGGTTGGCCTGGTTAACAGTGAAATGTAGACTGAAGTATTCACTGATAACATTTATAAGAAATGTAACTACAAAAATACCTATAATCACTTATGACAAGTTATCATTTTATTCAGACAATCATGATTACATGACGAGACACACAAGTAACATAAGGTGCACGCCACCGCGCTGCAGAACTAATCAAATGCAAAGAGCGGTTTATTACAGAGCCACGGTTGCATGGAATACAATACCGAGATTTTTATCATTAGAGAATAACAGAAGATGTTTTCAAAAGAAGTTAAAGCTTTTTTTTGTTTACGCAACATTAAATTGAGATGACAGCTTCTATAGTTTTTGTTTGCTATGGAAGTGATGTGATATAAATTTTAATTTTTGGACATATTTATTTATTCCTCTGTGTAAACTCTCTGTATTTACTTATTTATATTACTATTCACAAGAACACTAAAGTGTGTGGTAACTTAACTTTATATCATTATTGCAATTGAGCTGGTATGATTATAGTGGAGCTTCTGGGGTTTCTTGTTGTTGTTGTGTGTGTGTGTGTGTGTGTGTGGGGGGGGGGGGGGGGGATAATATTTGTAATGAAAATGGAAGAAACTTCAGGAAGAACAGCTCCACACTATGGTGGGAGCTAATGAGGTTCTCAATAAATAAATAAATAAACTGCAGGATTTTTTAGTCTTGAACAAGCACATGAACCATCCTTTACTCTCTCTTCTGTTCAGCTGGTTTCTGTTGGCTCGTTTACTTTTTGTTGTTCATGTTTTCCTTTATGTTTCCTACCAGATCAGTCCTGTATTTGTAGATAGATAGATGTTTTATCTTTATTCATGTCTTTAAATGTGGTAAAGACAACAGTTTGAAGACATCTAAATAAACTGTCACACTGAGTGTGCTCGTGTTCCACAGCATGAAACCAGTTTTACATTTGAATCCATTCCCCCAGACCCGTCCATCTAAAAGGCTTTTTTAATCAGTCAAGATGACTGCATACAAAAGATTAACTTTGATTTTTTTTTACGGCAACACAAATCGGCCTAAAACACTTCAGTGTTGCTAAGAAACAGAAATTTCCCATGGCTATGGCTTTGTCAGTGTTGCTTATAAGTGCCTGGTGTTGCTTCTGTATGTGTTACTATGGGAACAGTGCAGTGGTATGCAGGTGAATGACAGGTGGAAATGGTAAAAAGACTTTTGTGCTGACATGTTTGCCATTTTGAGTGATTTTTGGTATCGGTTTTTGGAACAAACCAACAAAGAGTCTCTCGTTGTGCTGGCCTCTGTGGAAGCTGGTCGTTGTGCTGGCCTCTGTGGAAGCTAGGTTTACTCGTGCACTTACGTTTTACGGCTCCGCTAAGTGAAAGTTGTTTAATCGTTTTGCCTGAAAGAACTTGTAATTTTAGGTAGATCTGAGAGTAGCGCAGCGACTTTTGTTAAGAGTCTCCTGGTGGGAATTCAGCAAATTCTCATTCCTGCAGAGGTGAGAGCAGCTGTCATTTGTTCTGTGTTAGAACGAGTGCACGGGGGCTTTTTGAATGATAATATTGTCATGCATCAGCGCCATACAATTGCACGGGCTTTGAAACATTAGTGGTTGTTAAGGTGCAGCGGTGGCCCAATCCCTCAGTAAGTAGGGCATATGCAATCAGAGAATGAATACCTTATTTCATGCTAGATTTAAGCAGGCTGTTCAGCTCATTTTGAGAGATTGTGCACTGCTGCACCTTGTTTGTGCTTTTAATTTTAAAGATCCATCATCCTTCAGTCAGAACGTGTGCAATCATTATTCTTCAGAAGCAACAAAGAGAACTGAGCACTCGGACAGCGGCAGAATTTATTACTTTCAAGACACGATATTTCCCATAACACCCAATAATGCGTTGTTGGAAGTCGCTTTGATATAAATTTCAGTGATATTCTCTGAAGCTGAATTTTTAAGTGATTTCCAGAAATAGCCCTGCCTTGAAATGCAGTAAATAAGTCTGTCAGACGCCGTTACCTTCAGGAAAATACATTAAAAGGAAGGTTGAACACGGTAGAGAATGAATGTTCATTATCATAATGATGTTCTACACAAAATGTCACCATACAGTGACAACCTCAACCTCCCACTTTTTGATGCAGCACTGCTTCTTTCTTCTCCGCTCATCGTTGACACCACTGAGGAGGACAGTAGTGTGAAAGCTTTCTGCCAACGTGGCTTTGACACGGATATTTTCTCTCTCATTTGTCACTCTGAGGGAAGGGAGACACATTGAGATTGCACATAGCGCATGCATGAGTTAATCCTGGCTCATCAGATGAATATGCTGATTTTGTCTCACATGGTATGTCGGTACTGACAGGTGTCTTTAGATGCATACATCTTGATTGAGGTGTACTCTGAGACTGAAACAAGGGGCTTGCACTGAGAGTCAAGCATGCAGAGCTTCTGGAAGCTGAGATATAGAAACACACTGGTGTTGAACAGGGTGTGTCCAGGACTCTGATCTCCAAACCAGAGATGGAGAAGAGAGTGGTGCTCACACACTTTCTGCAGATTTACTCACAAACCTGAGAGTTCTTCGTGAAGCAGATTTGCAGTCTGGCTAAAATGGTAATTAGGACATTACCCTAATGATGCTTTGGAGCTCTTATTCATTCTGAATGCTGATGTGACTTGACTTTGAGGAAAGGGCCGTTTTAATCAGGTCTATTTTCTAAGTCAGTGTGATTTTATAAAACCCAGCTTTGCAAATGTAATCTTTCAACCAAATGAAAAAAGACAATTAAAGAAACTCACTAACAAAAACTCAGCTATTGCCTTTGCCAATAACTGAACCAATGCATGCCGTTTTTAGATCAGCTCTCCACTTAGAAGTTGTATTTTAAAGAAGAAGCAAAACATTTTCATTCTTTACAAACAAGTCAGTTCATAGATTTCATTCTCAGCAGGCTGGGGGACTTGTTTGGTGTGTTCTTACTGTGTTTAGTTTCCAATTCCATGTTTGGTTCTTTTTAAAACACAGGAAAGGTTTTTCTTTACCTTGCTGACGCACGTTTCATTTGCCGACTGCTAAACAACCTCAGAGCTGACGCTGATGGTGGCGTCACTTCCTACTCTGTTTATCCTCTGCTGCCCGCGGACCAATCAGTTTATTCTAATTTTGAGGGTCTTTTTACATAAACAAGAGGAAAGAATCGATTCACGGCCTCATTACTTTATTTTTAAACTCCATATCAACGCTATCGTGGCTGTCAGTTCAATTTTGTCAGTGGCTCCGTGATTTAGGAGCATCAAATGCTGTTGAGTGACAGAAGAGATGATGCAATATCCTTGTTGTTTCTGCTCAGTGTCAGCCGGTGGCATTCTCACAAAGCACATTTTGGAATCAATCACTCCATCAGTGCTCTCCACTCTGATGAAAAGCGAGTGCCAAAAAGGGATGAGGATGCTTCTACTTAAATTATCTTTCTCTATGTCAACATAAAATCCTGTTCAAATGCAACGTGAGCGGCGTCGTGCCCAGCACCCTCCTTTCTAGCTGTTCAAGGCCATTTCTCCTAGTTTGTGTGATGCAGACATGAAATTTACCAGGGAAGGTTGTATATTCCACTCACTGCAGAGTCAGGATATCGTGCTGTTAAAGCAGCAAGCACAATAAGTTTATGCTGACAAAAACTATCCCCCCCCCCACTCATAAAACCTGCCTCAAGGTCAGGAAAAGCTCATTCTCATCATGAGTGCTCTTACCAGTGCCACAGCTCAGACCCGAATGACTTTTTATTTCATTTTTTTCTCATCAAGTCAGCTTATTTGGTGTTATAGCCAGTCAAAGTGACAGCACAATGCCTAGAAGTGATGGGGAATTTGCCCTTGCATTTTAGACTTGAGTGGCTTTTTGGTTTGTTAGCATGTGCGTTTTCTAATCCACACAAGACATGTGTGGTGGTGAAAACGGAAACAGCGTTACACTCCCAGAGAAAATAACAAATGTCAGGCTGTGCTGGAAAACGATACAAAGGAATTCAGCAGGACAGGCTTGTTGAAAAGCAGCCTAGAGCTTGTGTGAGACGCAACGGAGTCAGCGGCTAAGTGCAATGGAATAACCTTTGCTGTTGCTGTAGCGGACTGTCGACCTTGAGGAGCATGTGCTGCCAAACTGCGTTAAAGCTAGCAGGGTCATTGTCTTTCCTAGGGATATGCCACAACTGCTTTCTTAGCTGTCAGACAAGATCGAGGTTCAAAGTCACTTTAGGTTGTTATGAATCATACATCAGGATACGACGAGCCGCGCAAACACTTTAGTTACCTCATTAATTTGTGCTCGTCTCACTTTGCATGGTATCACCAAGATGGATGTTTACATTCTTGCTCTGGAATTTAGGTTTTGAAAGAATTTGGATAGTAATTTAAAATTTACACTGAAATGAGTAACATTCTTTTCTTTTAGAAACAAAACTGAAAAGCTGCATACATTTGTATGCCTAATCTGTATGGGTTTGGGATTAACAGTAGCACATCCAAGTCTGCTCTTTGGTCACCCCAAAGACCTGATAAAAGCAGACTGCTTAGGGAAGAAATGTACGAGATTCTCTGTTTTCTCACCAGACTTGCAGCTACATCATCGTTTTAAATTATGGAGATTTTTGTAATATTGTGGGTGTGTTTCACACAATAACATCAGTTCTGTAAATTACATCTCTCCTGCTTCTCAAGGTTATTTCCTTCACTTTTCTCTGGCATTTATTATAGAGATGCCTCCGTTTGCTTACAAGTTAAAATACTCTATGGAATATCAGTAGGGTGTAAAATTGGGTGAATCTTTCTATACAGTATCTTGCTTGAACACCTGGTGCAAATTTCTGATAGCTCTTGATGCATCATAAACTCAGAGAACACTTAGTCGTTTCCACTCCACAGAATAGCTTAAATAAATATGGCGTGCCAGCGAGTTTCACATGAATTGGTCATTTCTCTCCGAGTTTGTGATCTTTATTTGTCCGTTCTAAAACATCAGCTTCTTAAAACTCTCTTCAAATGAAAAACTCTTACATTTATTTCTGTATGACCCACTTTTGCTAAGATTCAGGTTATGTACACAACAAGCTGAATTAAAAACAACCTCCACCCCTCACAAAATACTTTCAAATGTTATAGTCCATATTCTGTTTGAAACCCGTTTGGTATGCTGTATAGTTGGATATTTTTTATTATAAAAGCATGCGTTAGTGCCTCTACCTCAAGGTGTGGATAACTGAAAAAACATATTTTAGTTGATTATTTCTGACTCTTAACGGGTCACCCTGAATGTTTCATGCAGGCTGAACATGAAAATAGTCTCCTACACCTATCTCCTGCATTAGCTTCTGATAGAAAACAGACGGTGAAACTCTAGGATTAGAAAAGCCTGACAGATCTACGTCACACTGTCACTTACATTCATGCAGTCACCCATCTGGAATCACGACGGGGAAGGCCGTTGTTGGTTTAGTGTCCAGGAAACGGAAGAGAACGCCCCAGCTAGTAGAAGCTAACCTTTAGCATTAGAATCTCCACTGCATGGCAGAACTCCTTCAAGCTTGTGTTATTTGTGTCAGCTGTAGAGTTGCCTTGCCGTTAGCCAATCAGAAGTGAGATGTCCAAATATCAGGAAATAAGTTAGTCGTCTGAAGCTACTTTCTCCTCTAGCTGACTTGCACTTCCTGAAACAGACAAATCTGTCACTTTTATCAATAGTTGCCTTGTAACATTGTTTTTCAAACAAAATTTGGAAAAAAAAACAACTAACAGAACGTTTGCCTCTTTTTGTTTTATGTTTTTTGTATTGCACGAAACCCTATTTGTTCAATTACACGCTCTGTATGTAGAGCATGAGATTTACATTTTTGAATCTTTAAAACTTTAGCTTCTATGTCTGATTTTATCTGTCTTCCAGCTTAGCTTGGTCTGTCATAATCAGACGGAATATTAAAATTTGGCATCTGAAGTTTTTAGAAGCTAGAGCAGACAAAAAAGAAGAGTATCAGTTTGTACCAAAATGGAAAGTTAACCTTTCAGAGAGTCAAGGTGAGACAGCCTGTAGGTTTCATTTAGATTATCAGAGACACTGATCCAGACTCCCTACCAGGTGGTGCATTAAAGCTAATTTGGAAGCTCGGTGAAAACTAACGAAACAAGAAGATGACATTAGCCAGAGCTCTGGCTCTGGCACCCAAATGTGAAGTCAAGTTCTAATATTGTCAAAATTCACATGTTCATTCTTATTCTTCCATTATTGTGACCTTGTATATTGTAAGTTCATCTTCTGGATGTCTGGATGTGCCGGGGTGAGCACCTGCCAGTCATCCACAAAGCCATCTGTTTCTTAAAACCTTAAAACAAACAAAAAACTATTAAAATACCACCACCAATGGATTGTACATTCCTTCACGGTCTGCTGTTGTTAAAAATCCCAGACGAGCCCCCCATTTATGTTACGTCCCCAACAGGAGGTGTTCAAATTTGAAGGAGGGGGCAACATAAGAAATGTGACAGTGGAGTTAAAATGGTTTTAATTGTTGTAAAAGGTTCTAAAAACAAGAGCAAACAGATGGAGAACATTATCAAAATAATGCCAAACAAACAAAATCAAGACTGAAAGGTTAACATTTAAAGGGCCAATTATCAACATTAAAACACCTGGTTAAAACTTTGTCGGGGGGGGGGGGGGGGGGGGGGTGTTACAGTCATGTGTTGGGGTGAGTACTCCTCTCATTTTCCCATCTTTGAGCTGTGTGTTTCAGGCGAGGGAGGCTCCAGCTGCCGGTGATTTGCAATCAGCGGGTCTGACTACAAAAGGAGAATGGAGAACACTCCTCGGCGCCGGATGTTTACTACAGCTTGGTAGTTTCCTGCCCTCTTGCGACTCTTGGATTTTGTGCTCTAGTGTTTCTAGGATTTTTTGTGAACCTTTGGATCTTTTCCCTGTGCTTACCCATTACCAGGATTTTTGGATTTCTGTGACTCCCCAGGATTACGTCTCTGGATTTCTGCGACTCCTCAGGATTACTCCCCTGACCCCATAGGATTTCCGGACGCAGCTCTCACCGTTCTCCATCCCTCCCGGCCGGCCCGATCTCCTCTAACTCCCTCTCCTGGACACCCCACTTGGATTCAACCCGGCACCCAAACTACCCTCCCTCATTCCTACGCTCCCCTTCTGCCAGTAAGTCTATTCTCTGCACCCACCAAGTTTAGACTTACCTTCCTGGATTCACCTGTATCTGCTCTCCCCTCCTCAGACGCTGCTATCTCCACTGGGCTTTTCTAGTACACCTTCAGTTCCCGTTTTAAAATAAAGATTCTTTTTACCATAAGATCTGCGAGTGTGAGATTCTGCATGTCTTGGGTTAAACACATTCCCCGAACCATGTCACTGGAGAGTTACTGTTTTGTTCTAATGCATTGAGCCAAATCACCTCCATATTGAAATTTGCCAAAATATGGCAGAGTAGAGAAAGAGCAGGCCTGTGGCAGCTGCTCACAGGCAGACGTGTGGACAGGGACGAATATTCACAGATCCCTATTTACCAAATGAGGATAAACATGTATAATCAAACCTCAAGCCTTTTTCCAGTCAGGAATTTTATTTATTTATTTAATTTGAATTGTCTGACAGAAACCGAAATGAAGCTATTAATGAACCCTTTTATGGGACTAGGGATGAGTTTGCAGGGAATTCATAAATGTTTCCTCCTGCTGAACCTGGAGAACTAATCAGACATGAACCCAGATTCTCTATCTCAGGCAATTCAGTTTGGACTTGCAACTCAGCAGTTTCACCTGTTGGATTGTCCAGTTCGGCTACTGAGACTCCACAACTTTAATTATGTCAAATCACAGCTGCAATCAGCTCATTCCAATAATGACCAAAATAGTCTGCTGGGAGCCGTGAAATTTAGCTGCAAACAAATGGGGCTTTTGTTAATCACAAGCCTGTAATCCACCGCCAGACACTGATTTCAGGTTATAAAGGCATTGAAAACAGTTTATTTTCAATGCAGAAAAGTTTTTTTGTCTTTTATTGAAATGAAGTCAACTTGTTCGTGACAGCAGGACCTCAATAAGTGAAGACATCCTCACAGGCTTGGGTCCAATTCTGCTAACTGCTAAAGGGACGAGCTTGATGGTCCGAAAGGCCTAAAGACAGGCATGCAGTAAAGGGAGGGGGAAAGGGGGCAAACCATTAAACACTTTACGGCCAATTAAGAGGATTTAAAAGTGCTGAGCTGAACTGGGAGCTACTGGAATAACACAAGACTCCAATCAACAAGAGTGACATGAAAAGGCATCTGTCTGCTAGTGGTCTCAGAAGGTACGTGCTGCTCAGGAATCATGGGTTGGACTTTAACATGCTAGTGTTTTGACCTAGTTAGTGAAGATTTACAGAAAACGTAGAAGAGTTCAGACAATTTATGCAACCTTGCTTTATGTTGTCTGCAGCCAAAAGGCATAGCCTAGCCTCTATTTGTGTGTGTTTGCAGACAAATATCTCATGAAGCACTGAACAGAATTTAAAGAAAATCTCAGAACATCACTGAATGTTCAAGCAACTCTGGAGTCAACCACCATTCAAGACGACGGCCACAGCTACATCCACAGCGGTGTCCAAATACTGTATTATGACCCTGCATCATAGAGTGCTTCGCGACATTACATCATGATCCATTTTAAGCTACTGTAGATCTGCCATGGCAGTGAATGAGTTAAAAAACTACTTTGAGAAAATGTTACTTGAGCACTGTGAGTAATGAACTTATTTTTATGTTCCTCAAGGAGGTGCAGTGATGGGAATACCGGTGTTTGAAACAGCTGCATTACTGTGCACCATCATACATTGGTGATCTTCTCGGTCCCTACACCCCCAGCAGGTCCCTGAGGTCCAGTGATCAAAGCCTACTGGTTGTGCAGCACCAGGCTAAAGACCAAAGGCGACAGATCATTTGCTGCTGTAGCCCCCAGACTCTGGACCTCTCTGCCCCTGAGCCTGAGATCAGATGACTCAGTGGTCTCTAGGGCTGCACGATATTAGGAAAACCTGCAAAATGAACAAATACTAAAGTATGCAGTGTTGATGTCATCTAATGTCTGCTCTGGGTTTCAAAGCAAACAAAAATGAATGCATGAATTCCATTACAACATAACATGTACTACTGTATTAGCAGCAAAACAACAAACTGCATGCATGCAGTTTCTCAGTGACTTTAAAACATCACCACCACCATAAAACTTTTTCTGATGCTCCAAATACAGGAAAACATCCCTTACCAGGGTTTTTGAATAAATAAAAAAATCAGAAAATAAGCTTAAATGTTAAATAATAGTTAACATCACTTAAATGCAACAGCAAATTCTCTCATTGCTACTGAAAATTTTCTCCACTTATGTGGTTATGATATAAGGCTGTTGCTGTAATTGGGAAGCTAACTGTGCTGGGCCAAACTAGGAGAATATTAAGATTTTCTGAGGGAAAGAGAAAAACAATTGTCTACCTTTCAGAAGAGGAACTGACAAAAAAAAAACTACATGGAAAATATGTGAAAACGTTTGTTTTGAACCCCAAATTGAACAAGTTTACCTAGATCTTAAAAAGCAGCTCAGATGATGAAACTGCAACTATAATTCTGATGACAAGCTAACAAGCTCACAAATTGAACTAGCTCCTCTAAGATAACCGGCTAGCAGAGCTTCTGACTGACAGTTTATGTGCAGCAGCAAATCAACTATCCTGATTAACAAGGTTATAAAAGCTCATAAATGAAAAATCACTTTGATGTGTGGGGGAACTTTTCCAGGCCCTCTTTAGCACGGTGGGACTGGGAGGAGAGTGCTGTAGCCTTTTAGCTGGAAGCTAACAGAAGCCTGGGGCTAACATCACCACCCGGTATAACACTAGCGACATGAAGAAGAAGAAGAAGAAGAAGAAGAAGAAGAAGAAGAAGAAGAAAATATCATTTCTATAGCGCCTCTCAAGATAAAAATCACGAGGCGCTTCACAAAAAAAAAAAAATAAAAAAATATAAAATATTTGTTAACTTAACAGGTACAGTACATCCCATAGAGGTGCCTTCTAGATTTAACTCTTTGAACTAGTTGCCTGTTCCTTTTGCCCAGTTAAACGGGACATCTTTAGTTATATTTATCTTTTGTTTTGTGTTCCCAAAAAGCTGAGTTAGATTTCTTCAGTTAGGTTCCCCGGGTTTAGGAAGGGTTGTTTTATTGTTTATTTTGTTTTGAAATAAACCTGATCATTATTGCAACTTTAAAACTGGTTACTGTCCCATCTTTAGCACCACAAGCTCAACATCTTTAAGGTGGGTTGTAACGCATGAAAGCTAATTTATCCAGGGTTAAATTTTAATGTTATTCATGTTTGTCACTTAGCATGTTAAACAATGTGAACTATTTAGCTAAAGGTTAGCTTGAATTGCTAAGCTAGGTAACGCTTTCCAAAGTGGTAGCTGTGGGGTAAAGTGAGCCAGATGCCTTTGGGCCACATTTTATTTTTCTAGCAGCTTTTACTGACAGAAATCACATAGTGTTTCACAAGAGCAACTAAAGTGCACCACAATGTACAAAACATGAAATAGTTTCAAAAGCTCAGGTCTAACTAAATGCTTTTGGGAGTAAATTATATTCTCAACAGCTATTTAAAATGTGTCAACAGAGTCCCAACACCATAAAAATAAAGTTAGACCATTTCACAGTCTGGGTGCTGCTTCTTGCAAAGATCAATCTCCTGGATCCTGAAACAACTGTAGAAAACATCTAAATTCTTATTAGATGACCTCAGGTTAAGAAAGGAAAAGTTAGCTCAATCAAACCAGTGATTTATGAAAAAGCCTTAAAAGTTAAGTTCAGTTTAAAAAACGTATGGGTTAAAGGGGTAAGGCAATACAAATCTTGAGTGATTCAAAAGACAGGCAGCAAAAATCTGGTTTTATATGTACATCATACTTTTGCACATATTTATAATTAAACTGATTAGACTGGCATGTGCCAGTGCAATGTATAAACTGTGGCTTCTGTCTTGTGTAGTTGCAAATAGTTGTTTTTCATGGCTGAATTGTATCTACTCATTATTGATTCAAATCAGGTGTGCTGATGGAAGAATGTCTAAAAAAGCTGGCCTAAAAATCTAAACCAACCATGGCAGTTGCAAAAGTTTTTTTCTGCAGATCAGTCATGTCCTGCTCCATTGTAGCCGTCTGCCATTGGCCTGAGCAGTTTTGTGTCTTGCCAATCACAATGCATGTTGGAGTGGGCTTTGTCCTAGAGTTGCATCATTGTTAAACAACAAAGACAGTGCCGGCTCATCAGCACCACTCACTGGAAACGGCTTTGGCATCAACTTTGGATGGTTTAGACTTGTGCTTTTCTTTCAGACATGAGCACATACAGGTGCCTAAGCCCTCTCTATGCTCCACTGTGAAGCTGTCCAGCCTGGTGATTGTTGGTGATTGTAACATCCATGTTGACGATCCCTCAGACTACTTTGTCACAAGCTTCTCCAGCCTCATGGACTCATTCAGCTTTTTCCAGCATGTTTCTGACCCCACACACACCAGGAGAAACACTCTGGATGTTGTTTTTACCCTGGGCCCAAATGCTAACATTGTTTGTCCCGAGGATGTTTATATTTGAGATCACCATTGCATTGTCTTTAACTTGTCAGTTTCTGCCGCCCCACCTCCTGCTCGCTGCCTGGTTAGTTCTCGTTTTCTTAATGAGAGCACAGCTAGCAAATTTTCGGCTGCTTTTAATCCTGTTTAATCCCTGTTCTTCTGATAAGATTCCTCAACTTCTCAGTATAACGAGCACTGCCTCTCCATTCTGGAACACATCTACCCTGTTAGAACCAGATCAGTTCCTGCAGTGAACCCTACTCCCTAGTTAAATGACAGCATTGAGCCTGAAGCGCCAATGCAGAAAAAATGAACGCTTGTGGAAGAAAACCCGTCTCCACGTCGATCTGCTGCACCTAAAGGATCTTCTGACATCCTTTAACTCTGCAGTCAGAGATGCTAGGGTTTCCTATTTCTCCAACCTGGTGTCCCAGAGCAAAGGGAAGCCCAAGGTTCTGTTTAACACCATTAGCAGCATCGTCTCTCCTGCCTCTCCTACAGCCTCCATCCACTCTGTTGCAGACTGTGAGAACTTTCTGTCTTTCTTTGTGGACAAAGTCAATAAGGTTAGATCTAGCATCTCTCCTTCAGCCTTATCGCTGCCTGGACAAAGTCAATAAGGTTAGATCTAGCATCTCTCCTTCAGCCTTATCGCTGCCTCTCCCGACTCCAACCAGGCCCATCATCCTAGATAGCTTTGCTCCTGTTTCTTTGCCTGAGTTAACCAAACTAGTTAACTCTATGAAGACCTCTGCATGCCCCCCCCCCCCCCACACACACACACACACACATCTTGCCCTCATCTTTGTTTAAATTTGCTTTTCAGTCCATCGGTCCCAGCGTGCTCTCCATAATTAACGCTTCTCTAGTTTTTGGTCAGAGTCTCAGCTTACTTTAACTCATTCACTGCCATTGACGACTAAAGTCGTCATTTTAAATCCAACCGTTCACTGTAAATGATGACTAAAGTCGTCATTTGCATGTTTTTACTGTGTGGGTATCGAAATGAGCCCCCGCACCTTGAGAACAAACATCTCAGCTCTAAAGCCGATCTTCATCCGCATACGTCACACGTCACGTGATCAGGAAGCAGAAAATCCACGTGTTAGGAAATTGTTTTGGGCCGCTGCTGTAAAAAAAAAGTGAGACGCGAACCGGAGAAGCTTCTGCCGATCACAATTCAACAACAGATTATGAAAGAATGGATAACGCTCGAAACACGTGGATTCTTCCTGATGTAAGAGGTGAGTCTCCGCTTTGTTTTGGTTGTTTTGGTGTCAGCATCATCCTAGCGCTCAACATTCTGTGACTCTTTAAAACAGTAAAAATGGTGAGAAACCCTGGCAGCGAAGGGCTTTACCAATCAGGAAACGGCTGGCAGCGAATGAGTTAAAAACTACTAATTCCAAAGTAGGAAAAGTTCAAAGGCTCTTAATGTGAAGGATCATCTTTATTTGATAGCTCAAAAGAAGTGACGTTGAAGTGTGGGGAAATCATTCTTTGAGTAATAAAGGTTGCAGATCTATGCAATGATTCTGGGATAGTTTGTGAATTCTGTGTTGACAGATCCAGCCCAGTGAGATATGGAAACTGAAGGGGTTTTATCCTGATCTGATCAGCTTTAGGCAAAGTAATAAAGGACAACTTAAAAGCTGATTCCATAAGTACCATTCATTTGTCTCTTTAATAACTAGAGCATTTAATAGAGAATTTCCACTACAGGAATTTGTGGTTCTTTTATTAGGAATTCAGTTATCATGACGTGCATGCTTCAAAAATGCTGAGATGATGTTTATTAAATTGTGCATTTGATTCATTTTGAATGTTCTTAGGGAATTTTTTATATAATGAAATGAAGCTTTCATTTATATGACCTGGCATGTTTGATGGGCTTCATCACTGTGGAAATACAAATCCATAATAGAGCACACATTCAAGATGTAGTTGCAGCCCAGAATGTTTCAGTGTTATGTTGTTTGAAGTTGGTCTGTCTGATCATTTCTGGATATTCTTTGATCTGTCTGTGACACCAAAAATCAACATCAGATCTAAGACGTCTAAAAAAAGACACATGAGAGTCTAGAACCCTTCTTCTCGGGAGGCCATCAAACCCAAACCTGATTCTACTTTAAACCATTTTGCGTCAAGAATACTTCATAACCATAACTCTGAGATTTTGAATGAGACTAAATCCATTGAGATTAAAGTAAAATTAAACTGATAGAAGGAAAAGACACCATGGAAAGGCTTGTATTCTCTATGAGCGCAAAAAAGAAAGCGTAGAAAATGGAGCTGCTTAAGATTTTGTGAAGGAGAAAGTCCTGTTTTAATAAAAATGACAGAAGAAAGCTCACAAACTGCAGCTACCAGAGTCCTGATGAGAACTGGCAAACACAATCACGCGTGGCATCTCTAATCAAGTTTGTAGTGGCTGCCAGTAGCTCAGAGAGGAATTCCAAAGCGAAGGTCTCCAATCCTCTTGTTTGTTTCTGAATAAAATTTGACATGACATTGTAAACTATATAAGGCGTCTAGGGCAGCCACCTTGCATTGTCAGAGGTAAAAAAAAAAAAGTACAAATTTTTTTCACAGACAATCTAAATATGGGCTGTGCAGTGGCGCAGTGGTTAGACCTGTTGCCTTGCAGCAAGAAGGTCCTGGGTTCGCTTCCCAGCCTGGGATCTTTCTGCATGTTCTCCCTGTGCATGCGTGGGTTCTCTCCGGGTGCCCCGGCTTCCTCCCACGGTCCAAAAACATGACTGTTAGGTTGATTGGTCTGTCTAAATTGTCCTTAGGTATGAGTGTGTGTGTGTGCATGATTGTTTGTCCTGTGTGTCTCTGTGTTGCCCTGCGATGGACTGGCTCTCTGTCCAGGGTGTACCCTGCCTGATTGCCCATTGACTGCTGGAGATAGGCACCAGACCCCCCCCCCAAACCCCACGTGGACAAGCAGATTCACAAAATGGATGGACAATACAATTACTACCAAAAGCAGGACAGTAGTTTCTATACAAAAGCATACAGTAACGCACAAAAATCGTACATAATATTGCCATGTATCAGTGGTGTTCAACCTCAGACCTTGAGGGCTACTATCCTGCTTTTCTTTTAGACTTAAGTCTAGCTATGACCCAGTGAAACAACCCTGTTGTGGGATGAATCTACAGTTGTCTTTCAAAGTGTCTCCAAAAGCAACTGGACAGCACTAGAACCAATCAGAGCAATGAAAAGTGGGACATGTTCATCGCTACAGCAATCAGTCAATGAGGCAGTCCACCACTGAACAAGAGGAGGAAGCAAAAACATTATTTTTTGAATAAATTAAGAAAGAAAGAAAGAAAGAAAGAAAGAAAGAAAGAAAGAAAGAAAGAAAACAATCTTTTATATAGCACCTCTCAAGATAAAAATTATGAGGCACTTCACCCCAAAAAAACAAATGTATAAAAGTGATTAAAAAAATAAAAGTATATGTTTAAAATGAGAAAATTAATTGAAGTTGTGGTATAAAAATATAAGGAAAGGGAGAGAGAAATTAATAGGAAAAAGGGAAATCAGTGGATTGTGGGAAAATAATATGTACAAAGAGCAGAATAAGGGGAGAGTGGTGATGAAGGTCACACCAAAGCCAGCCTGAACAGGTGAGCTTTCAGCTGCTTTTTAAAGGAGACCACTGAGTCCACTGAGCTCAGGCTCAGGGGGAAAGGGTTCCAGAGTCTGGGGGCCACAGCAGCAGATGATCTGTCACCTTGAAACTGAAACTTAAACATCACCTGGCACTGTAGTGGCATCAACCGCTTTGAGGAGGGAGGATGTACCGATGGCGAGTCCGTGAGTCATCAGAACTTTCGTAGTGGTGTGTGAGTGTGTCTGGAGTTTGTGAGTGTGTGATCTGTGTACGATGTGTTTGTCTAAACCTATGATTGAGAAAAAGCACAAGAAAAAGCCGAAAGACTGTGAATACAAAGAACTCTAATTTGCGGGAAAATAACGTCAAAGCAGGTGATTGGGTGAGTGATAATCATGTGACAGTTTATCTTTACGATGTGATGATGTTTATTCTAGGGTGTGAAGCCCTGTGAGCTGCAGGTCAGAACGACACAGTGTCTGTGTCTAAATGAAAACGCTTTTCCTATTTGCGCATTTTGGTTGTTTTTTGCAAACTCGTTAGCGGAAATACGCAGCGCTCTGGGACGTGTTCAATGTGTGAGATTTAAGTGTAACTCCTCCGGTTTAATAAGCAAAAAAATTTGTTCTATCTTATATAGTATCAGTTCTACAAGCATTTGAACACAGATATGCAAATGGGAGTGCCGGTGCTCCCGCTGGTCTTAAAGGGTTAAGGGAGACACTACAGACCTTTCCATGAGTCCTTTGGCCTGTCGACGTGCTCGGAGATTTCCACGTTTCGACAAAGTGTGTATGAACAAACCCTACCAGTGCGAGTCCCGGACCAATGCCACCCAGCCCGGTCTGTGCTGGCCCAGGTGGAAAACTGCCTCATGTCTTCGTCACTGTCAGTTTCATTTTTTACCCCTTTTTCTTTCCCTTCTTCTACAGTCTTACCTTTAACAGAAATAACTTTGCAGATACAGATACAGATAATTTAGATGGTTGAACAGACACAGATACAGATACAGATAGTGGAGTACTCGCTCATCCCTATCTTCCATCCATCCATCTTTGGCTGCTTATCCAGGTTTGGGCCGTGAGGCCAGTATTCGAAGCAGGGAGGCCCAGACTTCCCTCTCCCTAGCTACTTGGGCCAGCTCCTCTGGGGGATCCTAATGGGCCATTCCCACCTGTACCGGTTCGGCCCGGGCCGGGTAGCATAGGTTGTTTAAGCCCCATTCCCATCTGTACCGGGTCGGCCCGGGCCGGGTAGCCCCAGTCGGCCCCAGTCTGGCCCGGTTGTTTCCACACATCCTTGTCTTAAGCCCATGTGGGCTGATTCTACCCACCAATCAGAGGCTTGCTCTAATGGAAGGTGTGAATGGGCTGACTCTACCCACCAATCAGAGGCTTGCTCTAATGGAAGGTGTGAATTTCTTGTCAGCAGTGGGTGTGTTGGCCCTGGTCAGCCTGAAGCAGTACCCCTCGGGAAGAGGGCCGAGAATGAGCCTTGGTTGGCCCGGGAAAATTCCAGGCCACCCAGATATGTAAACAACCTACGCTACCCGGCCCGGGCCGACCCGGTACAGGTGGGAATGGGGCTTTACATATCTGGGTGGCCTGGTATTTTTCTGGGCCAACCAAGGCTCATTCTCAGCTCTCTTCTTGAGGGGGTCTGCTTCAGACCGACCAGGGCCAACACACCCCCTGCTGACAGCAAATTCACACCTTCCATTAGAGCAAGCCTCTGATTGGTGGGTAGAATCAGCCCACATGGGCTTAAGGCAAGGATGTGTGGAATCAACCGGGCCAGGCTGGGGCCGACTGGGGCTACCCGGCCCGGGCCGACCCGGTACAGATGGGAATGGCCCATAAGGCGTTGCCTGGCCAGCCAAGAAACATAGTCCCTCCAGCGTGTCCTGGATCTTCCTTTAGATCTCCTGGTTATACGTGTCCAGAAAACCTCAACAGGGAGCCATCCAGGAGGCATCCTAACTAGATGCCCAAGCCACCTCAAGGTTTCCTCTCGATGTGGAGGAACAGCGAGGCTTCTGCGGGCCCCTCTCATTCTTTAGGTGATTACCTGAGCCTTTCAGCTCAGCTCTTAAACAGTTTCGCCATTTCCTTTGTTCCATAGGCTATTGAACTGCTTAACTCTGAGTCGGGAAGGGTGGCTAAATAACATTGGCCTTTAAGTATGTGCCCATTTTAGAGGGCTACTGCTCACTTATGATGTTTTCGGGATGTTGGTAGTGACACACATTGTGTGATTGTGTGATGGATTGTTTGATGGATTGTATAAGTGAGTGATTGTCTTTTTCACAATGTTGATCTTGTGGTAAGCTACAAATTAATTGCCCCTTGGGGACCAATAAAGTTTTCTGATTCTGATTCTCTTTTCACCGCGACAGACCGGAACAACGTTCGCATCACTGCAGATGCAGCACCAATCTTCCTGTTGATCACACGCTCCATCTTTCCCTCACTTGTGAACAACACCCCGATGTATTTTAACTCCTCCACTTGAGGCAGGACCTCATCCCTGACCTGGAGAAGGCCTTCTACCCTTTTCCACCAGAATCTAACCAGGGTCTCATCAGACCAAAAAAAAAAAAAAAAAAAAGAATCATCATTGATCTGTGATCCATATGGATTTCTCTCTGCGGGCATATAATGACTTTGTTTCTTAAGTTTGAATAATTCTACAGTCAATACCACATGTTTACAAAGCTATTTGCACTAAACCCCTCTCACATAAGGCAATTTCAGAGTTTTGTTACTGACAACTCCAGAAACTACCAAAATGAACCGTTTCAGGGTTCTCTCACTTTAAGAAAACAAGTTGCTGCTTGCACGCCCACCCATCCCCCACTCAGGGTGCTTTAAGCTGAGAAGTTATCCAGGAGGGGGTCGGAGTAGAGCCACTGCACCTCCAGCCGCAGCTGCTCTGTTGTGCATGAGAGGTGGTTCTATTCTAGCTTTCCCTTGTGTGACATCACAAATGAGGACTTTATGAAACGACTCATTTCAGGCACTTAATTCTTAAAACAAAACACTGACAGAAAACATATAGATGGATTTCCTCATAAAGAGGCGGTAGAGACTGACATAGTAGTGTAAAAGGACACAAAATGTGTTCTGAATAATACGTCCCCTTTAAACAAACTTTTTACCATATAGTACTTTTACCATAAATTCTACTTTGAAACTGACAGCTGTATTTCTAGGACCAAATACAGGGTTAAAGAATATTACTGACACTCTTGTGTCATATGATAATGTTCTTGTTGTAGAAGTGCAGGTGGTGACTCATCCAGCCATTTTTTTATCCCCTAGAGGCTTACTCAGCCGTTGTGTCCGTGCTGCTGAGACCATTCAGCGCAACAAACCCATCTCCTGAGTTTGACTCAGCTGCTGCTGATATCATCTCTTGTACAAACGTGCTGCCGTCAACGCTTTCTTCTCAAGCTGAACCGTAGCCCACACACACCACGGAAAACCAAATTGACTGCTTCAGGGTTTTCTGTCTTGTAGTTTTTGTTGAAACACCATGCTCATAATACACTCAACTGCTCGTAAGTCTTATTGCTTTTCATTATTACAGCTGATCTCTGTTGCCTCTGTTTTGTGTCATTTGCACAACTCCGACTTTATCTGTCCATTTTCAGCTCAATCTGCAGTAAAACTGTAAATTCCTATAAACTATACAGATAAAATCCCAATTTCTGTATGTCTTTTTTACTGGTGTCTTTTTAGATGTTTCCCACCATTTGTTCAAACTCATTCGATACAAAAATAAATAAAGTCATTTTTCATTTTTTCATTTTTGGGTGGGCCACGGTAATTCTGGACGGATCTTAATAAGCAGTGACTTAAGTGAAGCAGGCAGGTCGCGCTAGAAAATTTTGTTTAAAAAGACGTCATAAATGTTTTCCCCCGTCATTTTTATTTCTAAAATATGAAGTAAAAACTCCCAATTTACTTTTCATTCTTTTGTCATTAATATTTAGTCTACACCCGTGCGTTAAGTGGACCATCTTCCAGTAAAAGCAAAGCATCCAGCCCACCTCTCCAAATGCGTAAAATGTGCATCACAGCCGCTAGGCGCGCACCGTCAGCTACGTCGGCCCAGACAAGAGCAGAGCAAATAGAGACAGAATAGAGGATAATTCTGTCTGGATGTGGATGGAGATTACATTTTACAGCAGCCTGATCATCATTTAAATACGTAAACCATCATCTGGCTTCTAGTCCAAGCCATCAGCATTATTTTAATTTGTGTGTGTGTGTGTGTGCTTTCTACTTCAAACACTGGTCTAACGAACCACACTAGCGTGTCCAGTAACATATCAATGTTACAATTAAACAATTTCAACTCATGTAGGGTAGGAACGTTTCACCTGTCGTGGCCCGACCGCTTCTGCTCCACATGAACTTTGTGCGTGATCAAATGTCTCTAGAGGTGCTTTCTGAGCTGAAGAGGCTATTCTGCCTCAGACTGGATGGGTCATTGGAGACGGGAACAACATTGGGCCTGCCTGGTCGGACCGGCATCCTCCCCCACCATCTGAGCCAACTCACCACCAGGTAGTGGTCAGTTGACAGCTCCGCCCTTCTCTTCACCCAAGTGTCCAAGACATGCGGCCGCAGATCAAATGAAAAAACAACAAAGTCGATCATCGAGCTGCAGCCTAAGGTATCCTGGTGCCAAGAGCACATATGGACACCTTGATGTCTGAACATGGTGTTCATTATGGACAATCCATGACGGGCACAGAAGTCCAATAACAAAACACCACTCAAATTCAGATCAGGGAGACCGTTCCTCCCAACCACACCTCTCCAGGTTTCACTGTCGTGGCCCATGTGCGCGTTAAAGTCCCCCAGCAGAACGAGGGAGTCACCGGAAGGAAGCACGTTCCAGCACCCCCTCCAAGGTCTCCAAAAAGGCTGGGTAGTCTGAACTGTAGTTTGGTGCATAAGCACAGACCACAGTCAGAACCCGTCCCCCCACACGTAGGCGGAGGGAGGCTACCCTCTCATTCACTGGGGTAAACCCCAACGTACAGGCACCAAGATGGGGCAACTAGTATACCCACCCCTGCTCGGCACCTCTCAGTGGGAGCAACTCCAGAGTGGTAGAAAGTCCAACCCCTCTCAAGGAAACTGGTTCCAGAGCCAGAGCCATGTATTGAGGTGAGTCCGACTATATCTAGTCGGAACCTCTCAACCTCCCACACCAACTCAGGCTCCTTACCCACCAGAGAGGTGATATTCCATGTGCCAAGAGCCAGCTTCTGTAGCCGAGGATCAGACCGCCAAGGTCCCCGCCCTCGACTACCAGCCATCACACACTGCACCGGACCCATTTGGCCCCTCCCACGAGTGGTGAGTCCATGCAAAGAATCTAGTAAAGGGTAAATAAATGAATTAAAATCCTTTAAAATGACACTAGAAGAGGCACAAACCTGATGGAGGACTTAAATGTACTAACTTGGGTCAGACCCAAACACAGAAGAGCTGAAGCTGGGTGGTAAACACACACAGGTAGTTCTAATAAAACCTGAGCTCCATGACATCTGAGAATGATGCATCAGTGTTTCAGCAGGACTAAAGAAATGATCAGAAACAGGTTACAGCTGGATGATCTAGGAAGGTAGAAGATCAGGACGTCTGAGCGGTGAACAGGTGAGCAGACCTTCGGGAAGCCCCGCTGTCACGCTACGAAGGGCACGGCTGCAGATCCACACCTGCAGACGTAGACTATTCATCACGTCTTCCTCGTTCTTCACGGGCCGTGATGTGCTTCGATGAAAACATCTGCCTCTTTAGCTCCTGATCAGCTGATGACAGCTTCAACACACCGTGCTGCTTAACGCACGAAATGTTCTTATCAGTAACAGAAACGATGTTTTGATAAAAGAAGACGGTAATTAATTAGTTTGCTCGTTACTGAAAAAAATATTTTTTTTAGTAATGCGGTTATTTTAAATGGCGTTATTCCCATCACTGCTCTGCTGTGTCTACAGCAGGCAGTGACTGAGACAGTGAGAACACTGAGGGTCTCCGCCCACCCGGCCAATCATCATCGTGTTTGTAAGTGCGTTACCGACACCTCTCTCTCCCTGGCTGCAGCTGAAGTGTGGCGGTCTGTAAGCCTCACACTGCTGCTCAACGTTCGACAAGCACATAGCAACGCACAACCTTCCATCCCCAGTAACGGTAATGGCGTTGCAGCAGTGGGAAAAGTAATTAATTAGATTATTCCATTACCCCAAAAAAGAAAGCCGTCAGTAACGCCGTTATTTTAAATGGCGTTATTCCCATCACTGGTCCCGAGTGAAGGAGGAAAAACGACGAAGCGTGTAACAAATAAGACTTTTTTCTTTTCTCTTTTCCTTGTCGCTCAGCGTGAGTCTCGTTCTGGTTCTTGCTTCTCACAGCTACACAGATCAGCGCGATAATGGGTTTTTGGAGGAGTGAAAAGGGACAATGTCTCTGCTACTACACTGCAGTTTTTTATCAGCACTAATAAATCCCCTGGCAGGGGTTGTTTATAATGTCCCTCTGATGTAACTTTGATAATGGAGCAATTTTACAGAGCGCAAGTTCTCCATCTCACAGCTCGCCTTTTTCTACGAGCCCGTTTCTTCTTTTGGTGCTAACACTCTGAACTCAAATCTAATGGAGTATGCCATTTAGGTAAATCAAGCAGCATTATCGCGGTCCTGCTGCCATTACTCTGGCAGATGCGTAATGATCTATTATAAAGATAAATTCAGCATTTTCTGTGCAGGAAGATCATCAGCTCAGCAGCATTTGCAATATGCTTCTTAGAGTTATAAAAAAAACGTGCTTAGAAAATAATTAAACTAAAAGAGAAGACAGTGTAACAGCTGTGAGGTTTCCTTGGAGTCTCTGGGTGTTCACTTGTATGTCAATAGTGACGAAATCAGTGATAACAATGTGACCCTGGGTCCCATCATTACGATGTGATTGAGCTGCTGCGATGACAGTCATTGAAAATAATGATCGAGACAAACTTTGAAGTTGGTCCAGAAATAGCGAAGGGTCAGCTCCTGGCAGTGAGAAAGCATCCTTCCATGCCCTTCAGAGCTGACCAAAGAGAAGGGCTTCTCTGAATCTGCATCCATATGCAGCACCTGGTGTGATATCTAGCTGATCGCTCTGTTTCCATAATTTTTACCCTTTGGCAATTTGGCAGATTTATTAAAAGGGCACTGCCTGCTTTTATTACACCCATTATCAAAGTTAATCCAATCATGTTCCTGCCTGAAATTTTGAATATTTTACATCCAGTCATTGAGGCTGGTTCTGATGTTATCGATAGGCGGCACAACCACACCGCATCCCCAGCCAGGGTTGATTTATTGTTGTTTTCTGCCTTTAAACGCTGCAGACACCCCGTTAGTGAAATATTCAAGGGCATCTGATTGTCATTACAGCACCATCAAACTCTGAATCATAGCACAACACCTAATGGCTTATTACAGCAGCGTATGCTAAATTAAACATTACTGCATCAATAAATGTTGCATGATATTAACCTGACAGTGCTTCATAAATATTGTGCATTTTCTCCCCCCTTGAGCTCCAACTTCCTCTGCTACCTTCACTCCTACATGCACAATAATTTCCAATAATAACACGGAGCATATTCCCATCCTGTTGTTCTTATTGCGCTGAATTATCATAAGTGAGCATTAAATAGTTTTCAATTCCTCAAGTTATCTTTCAAGTATTTTAATTAACACTCACTTTCTAGCATTGCACACCTTCAGCAGACGGGTGCTCATGTCAGCCAATTTAGGCAACAAGCAATTAGACGTTGCCCATTAGCATTTCTATTTTCATCACCCAAACCCCTCCATTCCCCTACTCAACCTCATCGCACTTAGTGGGCTGTTCACATTTATCCCACAGAGGCTCTGACTTGTAAGATGGTGAAGGGCTCACGGAAGATATTGAGACAATCTCTGAGCCGAAGCTCTCCTTGAAAGGTTAAAACATCAAAGGTTATTCCCCAAACAGATTTAATGGTCCTGCAGACAACAGTCAAAAATGTTGCTATTTCTGTAATGAAAAGATATCACCTACTGCTAACCCAACCAGCAACAGCAGTGTACGGATTCCTCTGGGATTGCTTTAGGAAGGCGTGTTTTTCATGCATTTTTCTAATTTAATTGTGATTAAAATATATTTAACATACTTTAATATGATTCATTTGTTTATGTATCTTTTGATGTGCTCTTGTTCGATTGAATGAAAAACAAAAGTTTAGTTTCTACATGACTGATGAGCTAGTTTAAGTAAAAATAACACTTAAATCTGATTTGGTTAAATCTACAGAACAAGCTAGGCTTTGAACGCAAACAGGGTCACAGAACACTCACCCCTCACTTCGGCTGTCATCCCTGGGCCGCATCTGCTGGAACCGGAAATAGGGCGGAACGATTTTGGAAAATAATCTAATTGCGATTTTTTTCTTCAATATTGCAATTGCAATATAATTCACGATTATTTTCTCAAGGAGCTTTTCTCATTTTTCAACTAACAGAAGCAACAAATAAATAAATAAAAAATCTATGTAACTTGTAGTGAATATAAACAAGTTTATGTATCTACATATTTATCTACATATCATATCAACAAGTTTATTTGTCTACATAAACACTCACAAGTAAAACAAAATTTTGTATTTTAAGGTGCAATGCTTTGCAGCGAGGAGCACATCCATTGAAGGACAATAGGTATTAGCATCAATTGTGAAAATTGATTTGCAGGAAGTGTGTCCTTGTTGTTGAAGTATTTTTATTTTAGAGTTTTTGACGTTTTGTCCATGCAGAGCTTCCGTAGTTCAATTTCGTTCATAGCTGCTAGTCAGTGAAGACTCTTACAGATTTCTAGCTTTACTAAAATATATGTCTGTACTTATTTGATTAATAACAGTTTTTACTTTTTATTAGACTCCAAATGTAATAATTTGGCACGTTCCTAATTTGTAATTTGTAAGAATGTAATTGGCGATATTAGCATTAGCATCCCTATGGGTTTTTCAATGTATATTAGCATTGCGCTAACCACTCACTGCCAGTCAAATTGCAGCCTTTGCGATTAGAAAATCACCTTTTGTCACATCACAATTTAATTGCATATGCAATTAATCGTTTAATCAGCCCTAACCGGAAACCCGCGATGCCAGAGAAAATAGAGCACCAAACACCAGTCACCATTTTCTAAGTCCAAACAACTTTTGTTGTCTATAACTTCAAATGTTGTTTCTCTTTTTGGGCTTCTGGTGGTTTGATCTAAAGTTGAAGTGGTAGCAGCCAGCTGTTTCTCCTTCTCTGATATCATTGAGCAGAGAACCTCTCACACCTTTGGGGGGTAGCAGTAACTCAGCAGGTTGAGCGGGTTGTCCAGTAATCGGAAGATTGCAGGTTCGATCCCGGCTCCAGACAGATAATTCTGCTGTTGTGTCCTTGGGCAAGACACTTAACCCACGTTGCAGCTCATCACCACCATTGTGTGAATGTGTGTGTGAATGGATGAATGATACACTGTAGTGTAAAGCGCTTTGGAGACCTCTGACTCTGAGAGGTGCTATACAAGTGCGGGCCATTTATCACTTACCAGTGGTGTTCTGTTGCTTAAGATGTGAGCATGATGAGTGGCGGACCCAGGGAAGTGCGGAAGTGCAGTGGCTTAGCGATACCGACAACCAGATGGTCCAACAGTTGCTATTGGGTTTGAGGTTTTTACCTCATTCAACCATTTCCTGATCAGAAAAGCCCTTCACTGCCAGCGTTTTTCAGAGTTTTCGCTGTTATTTCAAGAGTCACAAAACGTTGCGCTCTATGATGATGTCAATGCCAAAACTGCCAAAACAAAGAGTAGACTCACCTCTTACATTAGGAAGAATCAGTGTGTTTCAAGCAGTATCCATTCTTTCATAATCCTGTTATGAATCAAAAGGGTCAATTTGACTCCGCATAACCTTTCATACATGCCAGAGCTGCAAAGTCAAGGTTACACCAGCTGGAGGATCCAGATGCACAGATAAACCTTTTGCTCACTTATTGTTCTTCAATGCAGACATAAATAAACTGTCAAGGTCTCCCGCAAAAGCCCATCCCTCTGCCCAGACTGGATTCCTCACTCTGAATAAAAGTGAATCAATATGAATCCTACAAGGCTTTACAACTTATAAGTTAATTAATCATATGGTTGAATGAACAAGATGTTTAAATGAAATGTTAGAATAATCTGCTTAAATCAATAAAGTTGAAATGAATACTGCTCCTACAATGATCCATTGCAGATCTCATGATCAGTATGTGTTTGACTTAACAAGTTAATCATTATCTACACTCATACACATCTTCATAAAATACATATTAAGGTTAAGGTTCACCTCACATAAGTGTTTCAAGACATTCTCATTCAGTGTTAAAAACATCTTTGTATCTGAGGAGGACGTGGCTTCCTGAAAGATGTTGGTAAATACTCAGAAACGTGTCAAATTCTGATTGGCCAAACTTGGCCAGAAATCATAACAAAGTAGTTTAATAAAACAGGAATTACTACCAGAGTAATTCAGTTTCTAGCGGAGTTCCCAACCGGCTAATTCGGAACAAGCATACTTGAGACATCTCTTTTGACATACAGTCAAAACCTGCTTGCACGCTGCAAGCTGACACAGCCAGACGACTCCCTAAGAACCACATCCACTTTGGACGCAGACCAGCATTCCAGCTACTGTTGTGACCTGGAGACATCTCAAGACTGGACGGGTCGTATCGGATTTAATCTACGAAATCCCGGTGCTGTGAGGCCCACCTGACTTCTGACAGTCCGGATCTGCTGAGGGTCTCCGCCAGGGTTTGTAGACACAACAGATTGCATCTGATGCTGTTTTATTAATAATAAAATCTCTAGCTTGTGGCAGACAACAAATTCTTTTACACCCAGATTTCACAATTTCTTTCAGATACAAAGATTCTGATAAACATCTAGCTTACATCACACCACCTCACACATCACATTCCATCAGCGCATCTCCACTCCATCACATCTCATTATTCATATCTTGTCATGTATAATCATTAGTTTAGAAAAGAATAAAATTATTTTTTTACTTTATACCTGACTCTTTCTGAATTCATACGAAGTGTGTTTATGGTCCCTGAACAAGTAAGAGTAAGTAGAATCTTCTGATTAAACATTCAAAGATCAATCAGATTGATATTTCATATTTATATGGAATAATCACATCTTATTGGTCATAATTAATTTGCAGTCGTCACGCTATAAAGTGTGACCGCTACAATCCGTTGTCCAATTGTGAACGGCAGAAGCTTTCCCAGTTTGCGCCTCAATTTTTTTTTCTGGCTGCGGCCCAAAACGATCTCCTAACATGTGGATTTTCTGCTTCCTGATCATGTGACGTGTGATATATGTGGATGAAGATCGGCTTTAGAGCTGGGATGTTTGTTCTCGTGGTGCGGGGGCTCGTTCCGACGCCCACACAGTAAAATAAAGCAAATGACAACTTTAGTCGTCAATGGCAGTTAATGAGTTAAAAATTATTAAGTTATTGAAAAAAAACATTAAAATCTCCACAATATATTTATAGCTACATTATGTTAGGATGTTGTTAAAATGTATGAAAAATAAGTTTTAAGCCAATCTGTTTCACAAATTTTTCATTGTAGTTTTAACCGTTTATAGGGCACTCAGCAGGAACCCAGGTACCTTAAATAACAACAACAACAATAATAATAATAATAATAATAATGAAAACTTCAGAAATTACAGATTCATATAGATAGTTTTTTTATTCATGACATAGACCTGGGCTGAGACCCCTACCAAAGGTTTTACTAACAGATTCAGAACTCGAACAATGCCCCATGTGAATGAACAGATCCAACATCCACCTCTTCCAGTGCTGGTTATGAGTTTATGTGATTCTTAAACTCACTCATAGCACATTAGTCAATCTGCAGTGCACTTTAATGGAGCCAGTTATGCAAATATAAATCAGAAAAGAGCTTATACATTCAGTTTTGCATGCCCTCTCTTCTCCCTCTGCAGGAAAGAAACTGTCAAATACGTGGGGTCACCACAGCTGCTCAGGCATTCATCCAGTAGCCCGAAGCCCTGTCACCATTCTAACTGACTTTTGAGCCCAGGCCAGAAACATTCAGCAGTCTGGAGACAAGCAGCCCACCAATGCTCATTATGTGCAGATACTGTGAGCAGGGACGGGCATGACAGTCCTACAGCCATCATGATGTGTGAGTGCTCAGGTCATGACTGTGAATTTGGCACTGCTATCCCAGGAGTTTGAACTTCACCGCAGTCATCTGTGTCAACACACTGTCTGCTCCAATCAATTTCAGACCCTTATTGACCAGTCGACTTGGAAGTGGGAGACATTTCTTTGCTTAATTGCTCCATCAAGCAAAGCATGTAAAGGCAAACTGACACATACACCGTTGCTTTTCGGAAATCAGGAAATTGTTAACAGTGACAGACTTGACAACAGATCGGTGAACCGAAGTGCTGAGATTCAGTTTTACTAAGTTTTCTTTTTGCAGTCACATCTAATCTAAAGATGCAACTTTTATCAATTGATGTAAGATAAAAGCAGCAACTGGGAGGAAGTTTGCTGCAGCATGATGGACACCGTGGAAGTGGTGTGGAGGACATTTTAGCTGTTTCAGCTGAACTGATGTGCACAAAATATAAAAGGAAAAACTGTTTGAAAACAGGGCTAAAAATAAGGACGAGTGAAAGGAACAGATTTATAAAGATGACTACGGCGGAAGTCGAAATCGCTGCTTTGCTTGACAACCATCTTTGGAACCGAGAGCATCAAAGACTATGACAGAAGTTTCGGGCCGCAAAGGAAAAAATAAAGATAAATTATTTTGTTATGTTGTAACCAACTAGAATGATTAAACTGATTTGGGCCATTAAACATCCAGAATAAGCATCAGGATTTGAACCTTCATCCCACCTTCCATTACCAGTCCTGTATGTGTCTACCGCCCTCTGGAGGAGGATCTACAGCTGGCAGCGGCTTATGTTATTACGTTGTTGCTCTTAAATTAATAATATTAGTGAATAAAAAGTTCCGTTTTAAAATCTACACTTTATCTTTGGTTTTTCTTTTTCAGAGTTTAAAAGGCTAATGTCGGAATTTTGAGGGAAAAATGAATAAAATATCAAAGAAAAAGCTGAAAACTTTCATGAATAAACTCAATGCTTGGTGGTACGGTCCACGTCTCAGATCGAGTCCAGGAGATGGGAGGGAGGAAGCAACAATATGTGTGGTGTCTTAAACCAAAAAAACAGTCCACAAGTTAAGCCAACAAAAACTAGTTTATTTCTCTTAATACCAAAAAGGAGAAGTTATGGTAGGAATCCTCCTTAAAAGAGGGAAAATAAACTAAACAAAGGAACAACCACAGCTAACCAAAAACACCAGTCCAGAAAAACGGGTCTCTCCTCACTAGAGAGGGAGCTGAAAACCAAAACCACCCTCTCAACCAGGGGAAGAAGAAGAAAAACGTAAGAGCAACAGTTAATCAGAAACGTTCTCTACCTGAAGTCAAGCTAGTAAAGGCATTAGTTCAAGCAAAGATGCCATATTTCATGTGCCCTTGTTATTTATTTTGCAGTAATATGAGAGAACTGTCTTGGAGTTAATTCTAAGAGTTTGGAAGCTGACGCCGTGAGCTCCTGCTGTTAAAAGACTTCTAATTGCAAAAGAAACCGGTCATCATTAGGCAGCAAAAACAAAACAAATAGAATCAATTTGTGAGATTGCCAGATCAGTTGGAGTGGTAAAATCAACAGTGTGGGAAAAACAGAATGCACCAGTGAGCTTGGCAACAGAGCTCAGTGACTCTTTTCTAAGGTTGAAAGAAAAGCAAAAAAATACAAATAAATTCTACTTTCTCCAGGTAAGGGAAAAACATTTTTCCACAAGGATGTTTTATCAAAAGCAAATGCATTGGGTTCTTTTTAAGATCCGAGCAAGCTGCAGTTCTCAAAAATAGAAAGGCCACACTGAACTTATAAAGATAAAAAATATAAAGATATGAAACAGGATTAGATCACCACAGACACGACTAAGATTAACTAGTATCAAAAAGACACGACAAAGGAGTCTGAAGAAGGCTTGAAGCAGTCGATGTGAAAGATGTAGGGTCATCTCTATATCACACAGAAGCTGGGGTATGGCAGCGTTTGTGAGCTGGTCGTGTGAAAGCAGTGGGGATGAGTTGTTCGAAAAAGTTTCTGGTACAGAAGAAGCTGCAGCTTGTGGGTCTCAGTTCCAGCTCAAGGAGAAACATCTTGACCAACAATTCAAAGCAAAGTAGATGCAGGATAAGAGTGATCCATCTGTGGCTATGATAAAGATCAAAAAAGTGGAGGGCAGTGGGATCTGTAATTCCCATATTGGTTTCCCTCCTGCGCCACCAACAGCTATTTGGCCCAGGACTAGAAATATTTGACGTCACTTTATTTTACCGATATCAGACACAGTCTGACTCTTAATTTCTGTTATAGAAACAAACTAATACCAAAATGTACGGGGGCCCGTCTCATAGAAAAGGAAAATCTAAATTCCTTAAGCTAACCAACATCGTATATAAAGTATGACTGTTGCAGAATTATCTGCTGGAAGCCAGGAGCGATCTTGCAACCCTCCAATTACTAAACAACCCTCTCGACCTCCTGAGCTATAGCTGCCCGATGCTTACTTCGATTTAAGTGAGGCCAGTCATGCCAGACAAACAGAAATATCTCACAATGCAAACCTTGCATTTGTCATATTTTGACATTTTGAGTGAGAGAAGCAGTTAAGGAGTTTGATGTATATTAAGTTCATGGTATGTGTGATGGTTCCCACCTGATCACCATGGACAGTGCTCCTGTTCTCCCCGTTTCAGCACCATGGACAGTGCCCCTGTTCTCCCCGTTTCAGCACCATGGACAGTGCTCTGAGAAGACTGCTTCTGCCCCTCCTCACTATGGCTGCAGCTTGTACAGAGATCCCAACTAGTGATCACCAGGGCGCCACACCCGTGTGTGACTCAGCTGTGCTCTGGTGTCCCCAGATCACTGTTTTAAGCCTGCCTGGAGCTGCTGGTCTTGATAAATGAATAGTTAGTTTAGAAGACTCCTTTTCAGTGTGGTTTGTCTGGCGTTGCCAGCGACAGAACAAAACTTTATTAAGTTTGTTGAGTTTTTGTTAAGTGTTAAGCCCTTATGATGGTTTTCCAGGTTTCTTAATGAGTACTTTGAGACCTTCTAAATTAGATTAAGAGTCATGGACTTCACATTAAACAGGTCAGAACCCGTTTATTGTTTTACTTTCTGATTTGTGGGTTTCCTCTGAGATTTCTGAGTTCATTGTGGTTTTATTTTGTCAAAGCTGATTAGGTTGTGTGTGCCCTCTAGGCTTATCTAGGACATATTAACTCAATTAAATATATTTTTACATATGGTGATTTCTCGCACCTGCTTTTCTTTATGCTACACCTTCCTTTACTTACAATCACTAGGTTGTAACAGTAAGTAAAAGTTATGTCATTAAAATAGAATAAACAGATGCTGACACTTTCTAATAGTACATTATGATGCCAGTATCGGCCAATAATAAAATGAGGCTGAGTGCGAGTGGGCCGGACATTTGGGTATAAATAAGACTTATCTGGCCATCCAGCGCCACTTCTTCTGGCCGGGTCTGAAATGAAGCGTTTCGGAGTTTTGTCGTAGCTGTGCTACTTGTCAGGTTGTAGGAAACTCAAATCAAACTATTCTACCGGTTCCATTACATCCAACCCCTGTGGTTTCGACCCCCTTTGACCACATCGTCATAGACTGTGTACGGCCTCTTCCTCCATCTAAGTCAGGACGTAAATATTTGCTGACCATTATGTGTTCTACCACTCGTTTCCCGGAAGCTGTTCCTTTGTCCTCCATCACCACCAAAAATGTGATAAAAGCACTAACAGGAGTTTTCTCTGTTTTCGGGTTACCCACAGTTATCCAATCCGACCAGGGGACCAACTTCACCTCTCGGGTCTTTGCTCAGGTTACAAAAACAGTGAACATAAAGCATGTCACTTCCTCTAGTTATCATCCCGAAAGCCAGGGTGTCCTCGCGAGGTGGCATCAAACTTTGAAGACCATGCTCAAAAAATACTGTTTCTCCTCGGGTTGAACGTGGGGAGAAGGCCTTTCATTTGTGTTGTTTGCCGCTAGGGATGCAGTGCAGGATTCCACCGGTTTCAGCCCTAATCAGCTTGTGTTCGGTCATGCCCCAAGGGGCCCCTTGAAGACTCTGAAAGAACAATTTCTTTGGCCAGTTCCATCTGTTACTACTAGTTTTCCGTCCTATGTAAGCTCCTTCCAGAAAAGACTCAAGACAGCTAATCAGTTAGCTCAACTAACACCGCAGAACTGCTAAGGCCTCCATGAAGGTGCAGTTTGACAGAAAGTCTAGCTCCCGGGTTCTACAAGTAGGAGACAGAGTGCTACTCCTAAATCCTACTGTTGGTTCCTCACTGTCTCCTAAGTTTGAGGGTCCCTTCGAAGTGATGTCCAAACTGGATGAACATAATTATATTATAAAAACCCCTTTGCTGCGTAGGAAGACCAAAGTGTGCCACATCAACAGGCTTGAGTTATTTTGCAGTAGAGACGTGATCCCCTCTCAGTCTGGTGTTGTAGCCGCCGCTGTTGTTTCTCAGCCACCTGATGATCTAGAAATAGCATCTCCTGCTAATGCTATGGGTCCTCCTATTACTCCTCGTCTGAGCAATTCTGAAACCCTTAAGAACCTAACTGCTTAGAACATCTTTCTCCAGCACAACAGGTAGAATTACAGGAATTAATCCACTCTTCCTGAGTTGTTTTCAGATACTCCTTCCCAGACTCCAGGCGCGCAGATAGGGTGGGGGACGGGGGGATCTGTCCCCCCTAGATTCAGATCGACCCTGATCCGTCCCTCCCAAATAAGGCCAGAAAGAAAACAAAATCAGAGGTTTAGCGCTTGAAGCTCCTTTTTCCAATTACATTGAATGCAGCATGACGTAAACACACACCGACTCCAGAGGCGCCAAAGTGGTTGCTGCTAGTAGGACGCAGGATGAAGCAAAAAAGGCAAGCAACGATTACTGCGTATTTAAAAAAGACCAACAGTGTAAGTAGGCGGGACCGATCTGTCTGTTTATGCATGTTGGTTCTAGTTTCAGTACATTGTAGTCAGTGTTGGGACTTACTCGTTATAAACGCCAAAGCCTCATTGCTGACTTTAACAAGTCTCATCTACAAATATGATCCATCATGAAGTTACTACTTTACACCAGAAGATAGTGGAGATGTGTAACCTTCAGGCTGAGCAAAGTTTTGGAGTTTTTAGAGTTTGAAAATCGCCTCCCACCGAGAGGCTCCCAGTCTGGGAGAGGAGGAGATGCATGCAAGCAGACATCTTGCATGGGGGCTGCATGGTGGCGCAGTGGTTAGCACTGTTGCCTCGCAGCACGAAGGTCACAGGTTCAAAACTCGGCTGCGGCCTTTCTGCGTGGAGTTGCGTGTTCTCCCCATGCATGCGTGGGTTTCCTCCAGGTACTCCGGTTTCCCCCACAGATCACAACATGCCCTATAGGCTATAAATTGTAAGTCGCTTTGGATAAAAGCGTCTGCTAAGCGAATAAACACAATAAACATCTAGGAAACGCTCCGCAGCGCTGGGGATCAGAGCTGCGAGATATTTCGTGTTTAATCTGCCCGCCTTCTGTGATCCAGGGTTAGTTAGATAGGTTTTCTTGTGTGTGTAGATAGCGGGAGACCTCATGTTAGAATACATTTTCAATTTATTCTCGGGGCGGGGATACCTACTCTCGCCACTAGATGGCCCCCGCAGCTCCCTCCTCATCCGGCTTCCGTCGCAGCTGTTCGATATTAGTCATCACCTGGTCACTCAGTTAAAAGGCTCGCCTCACCTCCCATTCAGTGAGAAGGTACAGGGTAGTGTAAACTCTTCTGGGGTTTATACTATTCTCTTCTCCTCGGTTGCATCTTTGGTAAAAACTCGTTTTCGCTCACTAGTCATCGGTTTGCACTCTCTCGGATTTCGGATTTATAGGATTGACTATTTGGCCTTTCAGACTTCGGAACGTATTTTGACAGCGATTTAGGATCTCCCCAGAGCTTTCCTGCTTATCAGGAAAACTCCTCTCATTCTCGGTTGTTTATCCCCATCCCCTTCTGGGTTGGTGTTTTTCGTTATCCCCTTTTGTATATAGATATTGATAACCTCCTTAGTAAATATTCCTCTTTGTAATAAAATTCTTGTTTTTAAGCGACGCTGCACTCTGTTATTTATCCCACGCACCACTTTTATTATTTCCTCTACCTCATCTTTCCTAAAGAGCCGGGGACATAATAATATTGGATACTCCTACCCAAAACCGTGCTGCAATTATCCAATTTGGTCAATCATGTTGTAGTAGAATTACATCTCCATCACAATGGGCGATGGTGGATCAGGGGTTGGGAGTTCACCCTGTAATAGGTGTGTTTCAAGTTCAAACCAAAGCTCAGACAGTCATGTCAGTTGTTGTGCTCTTGGGCAAGACACAACCCATCTTGCCTGCTGGTGGTGGTTTGAAGGGAACATTGATGCCCACCTCTGTCAGTGAGCCCCAGGGCAGCTGTGGCCATACTGTAGCTCATCATAATCATGTAGCGTATGAATGTAGGTGTGAAAGTATGAATGATATATTGTAGTGTAAAGTGCTTTGGAGTCCTCTGACACTGGAATGTGCTATAACTGCACTGCGGCTTTAAATGGTAAATGGCCTGTATTTGATATAGCGCCTTCTAGAGTCCTGGAACCCCTCAAGGCACTTTACAACACAATCAGTGATTCACCCATTGACACACTGGTGGGGATGAGCTACAATGTAGCCACAGCTGCCCTGGGGCGCACTGACAGAGGCGAGGCTGCCCAGCAATGGAGCCACCGGTCCCTCCGACTACCACCAGCAGACAACGTGGGTTAAGTGTCTTGCCCAAGGACACAACGACAGCAACAGACTGAGCGGGGCTCGAACCTGCAACCTTCCGATTATGGGGCGAGCACTTAACTCCTGTGCCACCGTTGCACCATGGACCATAATAAAAAGTTTGTCCTAAAGCCTCCTATCACTACATCAAACATCTAGATGATGCTTCAGAAAAACCGGAATTAAATAAATTCTGTTTGGGTTAATCTTTCATAACAAAACTTTTCAGTTATTTGGGTTTCACATGATTATCTTCACACCCCTTGGATAATCATGGTTTTGATGGGGAGTCTTAATCACAACTGAGACCAGATGAGCCTGGGTGTTGATAAACATTTTCTATTTACATGTAGGTGGTAAGAACCCAGCTTATGTTGGATCAAACCATTAAGAATACCCTAAAACCTGTACATGTAAACCATTTTGAAAATTGATTTTAGGAACACCACTGGAACACCACTTTCCCACTCTCTTGCTGGAGTCATGGATATATGACTTCAATCCAATTTGCCTGAATAATTTTAATAATGATCCAAGACACAAAGACTGTTGTTGGTCCTGGACTGAAACCAGCATAGTGATTACGCATAGAAGGCATATCAGAACTGATCTTGACTGTTTCAGAAACAGGTTTCTCAGACTAGCTCATTGATATAAAGAAGATTTATCTTCTCAACAACACATAAACATCGTGTGTTATCCAGAGGCTGATTTGCCGTGACACATTGTTTATGACAGAAGATGATAATGAAAGATTAATGCTAATAAGGTGGTGATCACTGGAGGGATTGAGTGTGCATAACTCTGTCTCTAGGGATGGAATAAAACCTTTCAAGTACTTTAAAATATTTGACATTTAGTGCTTGACACATTGTCCTATTAAATCTTCACACAGCACTGGGAAATGATGTCTACACGTGGTGTTATTTATGTAAGTTAAAGAGAAAACTTCCATCTATGGTGGTTGTATTTTTTACTCATGGAGCTTGAGGGTGTCTCAGTATCTTGGCTGCTCCTAGAAATGTGCTCTTTTGGACAGAGATCTCTACAAATGACTATGGGTTCTATTGGAGCCACGTTGCCAGTTTGAGGGTCACAGCCCACAATGCTTCATCGACCATTGGCAGTCAGTCTGGATCTTGAATTACCAAAAAATCTTAACTCAGTCATTGTCCACCACTTGTAGTGGGGTATGGGATTGTATTTGTGCCAATAAGATCAAGAAAAAAACACTTTGGAGATCAAACAAATTTTAAGACATGGAGAGAAAAAACATTCGTTTCAAAAGAAAAACTTTCTATCTGAATCAGATTCTTAAAATGAACAAGAAAAACACTTTGACGGTCAAACAGAAATTGGTGTGTGTTTATGTATGTATTAGGTGTGACAGAAAAAGAAGAGGATTCTAATTATTTCGATGCCAAACAAGCTTGTAAAATAAAAATGCTTGTGGTGCATTACCTAGATCAGTGCTAGACGAGTTTTTAATACGTCTCTCTGGAACAATAGACCATGGTCATGAGGCTAGCACAATGGCTTGCTTAGCAGCTATCTAGTGAGCTAACGTCTGGTTCGAACCAATTTAAAAAGTGGCTTAACTTACCGATTAACTAAGAAAAGATAAAATATATTATCAATACTCACTTTAGATCCTCAATAGACACCACAGACAGCAGAAATAATGTGTTTGGGGCTCAAAATTCATGTTGTTGACCGAGGTGGAAAAAAAAAGTCTTGGAGGCTACATCACTTCCGGATCACTGAACTGCCACTCAAGAGAAACCACTGTCCTATGGGAGAGGACTTCTCAGAAGTCACACCCACCCGAAAGGGTTGTGTCAGAATTGCAACCAAAAACTCAGGGATTGCAAAGGTGAAAGCCAGAAAGTGTAAGTGCAGATCTGGTAGTGAGAGCAAAGCTGTGAGCAGCGAGAATGAAACAAAGGAAACTGATAACAAAAACACATAGAGGCAAACAGAAAAAGGAAACATACTTTGTTACTCATTTTAAGTTGATTCAGATAGTAAGTTTTACTTTTGAAAAAAAAAATTCCTTTAGTCAATATTTTTGTTTGATCTTCAAAGTGTTTTTCTTGATCCTATTGGCGCAAATCTAATCTGATAGTGGAGTATCGAATTGGAATAAACTGCCAGTAAATTTCCAAACAAGACCCCCCTTTTACAATTTCAGGCATCAGCTTATTGAATATCAAGAGTTTTATTGAAATATTTTTCATGGACATTGTCTTCAGTCAGAACAGGGTGGAATGCCTTCTCCAGGTCAAAGACAAGGTCCTGCCTCAAGTGTGAAAGACGCTAAAGTATGTTGGGATCTTGTTCCCTAGTGATGGAAAGTAGGAGCGGGACATCAATAGGCAGATTTGTGGTGCATCTGTGGTGATGCTAAAGTCTACATTGATGACGTAGCTCTTGATTTACTGGCCAATCGGTCAACCCTCGCCTACACGGGGAACGGTAGCTCAGTAGGTAGAGCGGGCTGTCCAGTAATTGGAATGTTGCAGGTTCGATATCGGCTCCAACCACAGAATGCTGCTTTTGTGTCATTGGGCAAAACACTTAACCCGCCTTGCCTGCTGGTGGTTCTGGTGGTGACCAGTGGTGCAAGTGTATGGCAGGCCTTGCCTCTGTCGGTGCGCCCCAGGGCAGCTGTGGCTACATTGTGGCTCATCCCCACCAGCGTGTGAATGTGTGTGGGACTGATTGTGTTGTGAAGTGCCTTGGGGGTTGTAGAATCCTAAGAAGGTGCTATACAAATACGGACTTTTTACCATTTACCTATGATCACGAGCTTTGAGTAGCGACCAAAGTGGCTGGGAGAGGGAAGTGAGGGGCTCTCTGCTCAGGCTGCTGCCTCTGCGATCTGACCTTGGAGAAGCAGTCAATAATGGATGAATGTATATGAGCCATTTTTAACTTTTATTGCCTCTTTTTAAACTGATGGAATGTTTTAAAGTTGTTTAAATTTTGTTTGTTTTGCTATTTTTTACTCATTTTTAACCATGTTCTGTATTGCATTGTCGATTTTTACCAAGTAATGTGTGTTCATGTATTTGGGACTACGGATGGATACTAGCTTTTTGCTAACTAGTGTATTTACAGAAAAATGTACAGATTTTAATATGCTTTGTCCACATTAAAATAAAAAATATATGTCTCACTTTGACTGTAGAACCTCCAGTCCATACTGGGCAGTCTTCCATGTACTCTGCCTGCTGGCATCTTTGCACTGTCTGCATTACGCCGGGGACACACTGGCCGCAGAAGCGCCGCGAAAATGGGACCGCCTTCATTCGGCGCCCTTGTTAAGCTATTCTATAGACCACATGGGCCGCCGAAGCGCCGCGAAGCGCCTCGCGCCGGCGCTCCAGCCCGCATCGTGCAGCGATCATTTCGGCACCGGCTCTATGTTTTTCGCGAGACGCGGGTGAATCGCGTCAATTCTGGCAGGAAGTCAAACCTAGACATAAGAGGCAGGCCGGTAAAGTTAACAAAATAAAGCATTTCAAAATAAAATTCCGCAATAGTCAAGTGTGTTCGTAATCAGACACTGCAGAAAAACCACACGAACACACACACACATACACACACATCGAACTTGTGTGCGTGTGTGACCACGTGAAGGGGTGTGTGGTTTTGGGTGTCTTTTCACCGGAGCAAACAGGACAGAGAGGCAGAAAGTCTGAGGCAAGCAGTTAATACGGATGACTTTAAATTAATTATGGAAGTTGAGAAACACAAGGAGCTGTACGACCCTCGAAAAACATGGTTATTTATGCACCCATTTCGGAAGAAACTGCTAGGATACAGCTGCAGAACTGGAGCGGGTTCCAAGAGATTCAACTGGCAGAAACAACTCATACCATAGGTTCTCACACACACACACACACACACACACACACACACACACACACACACACACACACACACACTCAAACGTAGAGGAAAAGAGCTGAGAAAAGGCAGAGAGGAAATGGAGGACACCAAGTGTTTAAAAGAAAAACTACAGCTGAGCCGAGGCGCGCCTCGACTGGGGCGCGTCTGATCTGAACTGAGGAGCAGCGGCCGAATTTCGTGAGCGATTCGCTTCTCGGCGCTTCCGCGGCCGGTGTGTCCCCGGCGTTATGTGTTCTTTCTGGTGTGGAACACTCTCGCCTCAATACCTCTTGTCCTGAGGAACCCAATCTTGTAACAACATGATCAGTGCTTCTGTGCACTCCTGCAACCTTTTCTAGCCACTGGTAAGATTTCTGGATACCGGCCACATCCTCATTCTGCCTGTGGTGCACACAGGGCATAATCTTTCCATGATTGGTCCTCCTGCTCTTCCTCGTTGGGGTTCTTTTCTGGGTACTTCATCACTGGGTACATATAGAGCTCCGGACCCCACGTGACTCTCAGTTAGTAGACACCATATTGGCAGGTAAAAAAAGCTAAACAAACACAGATCATAAACATGAACGTGATCGGCTTGGATTTTACTTCGTTGGAGTTTACTTCACACTTTAAAACCGAAGAAATCGTTTTATAAAGTCAGAAATTAAATAGACTAAACATCTCCGACCCTTACCGTGCCCCTGGGATACGTTTTAAAAATGCCAGAAGCTGTCGGAGCGGACTTCTTAATGGACCTGGCCAGGGAATGCCATGGGATTTACCCGGAGGAGCTGGCTCAGGTGGCTGGGGAGAGGGAAGTCTGGGCCTCTCGACGCTACTGCCCCCGCAACCCGACTCCGGATACGCGGATGAAAATGGATGGACAAATAACAGATTTGCCTGTGCGAACGAGAATGCTGCAAGCAGGTGAGTTCTCAGGTCCTGCAAGTATTGGCCGCTCGTACAAGCCGGGGCTGTGTCGGACCGAACCGGTCGTTGATAAAGCAGGTGAAGCGGTAGGGTCATCTGTTGGCCCGTAAGTAGTTTAAATAGTGTTGTGCTGTTTGAATGTATAAACTGAACGCCAAGAGAAATCACTAGTCTGATTGTTTTCCGTGAATAAAATAAATGTCAGGCAGGAGCGTCTCAGGATCTGTCTGAGATCGGTCTCGGTGAGACAGATAATAGCATCCAAAGTGCTTTTTATGTGTGATCTGACAATTGAGCAACCATTGCTTAAAAAATAAATACAGCTTAGCCGGTTAATTGCTGTGATCATAAAACACGTAAACAGCAGCACGCAGAACTCACGAGGCAACGTTTTACGTGACGTTTACTTGTTGCTATGAGTAATAAGACAGAAAAAGCCCTGCCCAAATAAGTTTAGGAAGCCCACTAAGAATCGTAATAAAAGCATTTAAAATAAATACCATACACAGTTCAGGAAACGTTGGGTTAAGTACCTGATATGAAGCGGTCGCTGCATAAGCGAAAACCTTTACTCTCGGGATGCCACAGTTTCATTTTAGCCCGGTCACTAGCGCGTTTTATTACAATGATCCAACGTTTGCGGCGCTCCGGATCTTGGGGAATCCTGTAGATGGCTCATTCCTTATGTCGTCCACGTCTGTTCTGCATCCTGAGGCACAACAGGAATCTACCATATTTCCTGTCTGATTGAGTTTTCTGACAATAACAAATAGTCCAGCTGCCGGCTTCTACCTGCCAATATGGCGCCGTTTCGATTTGAACTGTTGCATGCCGGGAGAAGTGACGTCAACTCCCGGAGCTCTATTCACTGATGTACTCAAGGATCTTAGTTTTTTTTTATCCTTTAAGAGGTTCTGACACTTACTAGTCTTTGTCACCTGTTGTTTTGCTCAGCACAGAATCAGAGGGTGCTGCTGTGTTGATGCCAACAATGTCTATCAACTCATTTAGCCAGGCTATTGTACCAGTGGGGTATGTGATAGCTGGAGAGGCAAATAAATTACAGCCTTGAACTTTGTTTTTATCAAGCTGCTTTATTGGAATTTGTTTGGTTGGTATCTTTGTGGGCACACACACAGACACACACACACACACACACACACACACACACACACACACACACACACACACACACACACACACACACAAGCCAATATGTACTCAATCGAACATAGACTAGAGTCTCTCCACCTCTGTTATTCAGGTTAAGCTGTTGCTTTTTGTTTTTATTTGAAAGTCCAAACCTTTTGTCTGCAGCATTCTGATTCAGCTGTAGGAGTTCAGACCTTCAAGAATAAAGAAGGAAATAATTTCTTTCATTCTTCTTCCAAGGCTTTACATAATATATTCGGTGCCACTGAGAGCACCTCTGATGCCCTGCTAGTGTCCCACTTCTCTTTCTTTTGCCTTTATGTGTTTATTTCTTGATTCCTATCAAGGACACGGTGAGCAGATGCATTTTCTCCACCTCAGTGATAGCGGATATTTTATTATCTTTGGGCAGAGGGAAGCTCCACCTTTTCATTCTTTACAGCATGCCTCAGATCTCCAGCACTTACAATTTAACACTGTATGGAAATGGATAATTTCTTTCTTAGGTAATAATAGAAAATGTGTTTCCAGTAGTGGTTTCCATTAGCTATAAAGTTAGATATAAAGTAAATAGATTTCTTTACATAATGCATAATGCACGCTTTCAAAAGGAGACGAACAGCTGTGGAACAAACTGTGCTAGTCCACGTTGAAATAATAAAAAAGGGAGAGAATAAAGCCCTCGGCTACAGTTCTTTTCATATTCAGCATCTCATTTTTGGTTGATGGCAGGAAACAGTGCTATTAACATCCAATACAAAAATGCCAGTTGTGTGTGAGTTGTTAGAGCTGTGATAATGTGCATGAATTACCCTATCTCCATCCATTTCATAAACCACAGAACCAGTTTTTGAATGATTACTTTAAAGTAGGTTGTAACCCTGTTATTTTCAAGAGAACACTCACGGTATTGCCTTGCCCTCCATCTGTGTGTGGGTCGGCGCAGTAATACGGGAGGCAGGAGTGCCAAGGAGCCGCCGTAGACCTCTAGGATACAGCGTGTGCAAAGCTGACCTCCCTCAACAAGAAATCCAGAGGCAGAAGGTTGATTGGCGTTCTTTTGTTTTGGACTGGCTTTGACTGAGACCCAGGTGTGTCGTACCAGCCAGATGTTGTCAGAACTGTTGCCTCGGTAAAATCTGCACTCATCAGCCTAATATGCCCCCCCCCCCCCCCAAGAGCCCTCGTTTGATGCTAGCCTTCTAATGAGGAACAAGCCAAATGACTTCAGCTCTTTCCGCCCTTGCTGCCAACCTTTATGCAGAATGGGTGAACTTCTGACACACAGTGTGACAAGGGGACACAAAGACACGAGGCATTCTGGGAGGCGCATTAAAACACCAAAGGGGTTTGGTCTCTCGTCGACAGAAGGCATAGCAGGTGGAGACAGCAAACCTTTTGACCATTCAGCACCTCTGACGTCCTCCTTCATCCTTCATTTTCGTTCTCCTCTACGTTTCTTTATCTGTTCTCCTCTCACACAGAGCTATAAAAATATCATTTGGTTCATATTAAAGCTCTTCAGATAAGCTACAACATTCTGCACACAGAGTGACAAGGACAGATTGATACCTATTGGTAATAACTTACAATTAGAGGTAAAAAAAAAAGATCATTCATAGGAAACGTCCTTCCTGTCAACTCGGGTGTCATTTCAAAGCATCTGTTTGCACTCACACATGAATTAAACTAGAAAAATATATTTTTCTGCAAAAAAAACATCAAATTAATACCAACTTATTTCTCGCCAAGTCGTTCCTCTGCAAGCTGACACAGCCCACAAGCTCCAGAAATGTCATTTTATATTTGTGTTAAGACTTTCCTCCCAAGCATCAACTATTTTTTACACTTTCTGAAAGTGTGGAGATGGAAAACTTCACAGCTTTCCATTTAGCAAGCCCATTTCTCGTGGGACCTTTAAATTAATCTCAAGCCTTGGTAGGTTTTTCGTACCCTGAAGAAGTGTGTCATTGGACTCTCATTGGAATATTATTATAGTGGATAAAGACATAACGTTATTGGGGAAACGAAAATCACAACGTTGCAGGACAACAGCTGATAATACGGAGCGTGGACTCATTTAGCTGGTGTTTCAACTTGTCTCCATGCCAGCTTACTCCTTTAACCTCCTAATCTGGTTCACTTCATAAATCTGCAGTTTTGTAAACAGAACCAAATATTATGCTACAGCTATTTTTACTTTTTCAGACAGAATACCGGTACTGAATCAAACTCTTGTATCATGTATGCTTCTGTGAACACAAAGTTATTAAACCAATGCAAGTGAATTTCTGTACAGGCAGAGTGTGTTTCATTGGGTTCGTTTTGGTGTTCTTGCAAACAGACCTAAATGTCACTGACCTATTTTTAAACCTCCCACTGTCTTTACGGGTGACCCCCTGAGGAAAGTTGACCATTGAGCAGGGTTGATGGTTTATCCCTTGAGGTCCAGGTGGCAGGGGGTGAGGTGGTGCTCACTCCTCACCTCTGCCATGTGGACCTCAAGGGATAAACCATCAATCCTGCTCAATGGTCAGCTTTCCTCGTGGGGTCACACCCATTAGGACAGTGGGAGGGTTAAACCATCTTTTAAAGATCAGATTCACTGAGAAATTCTACTTACTTGTTATGTTTTAAATATAATTGCTTCTTCTTCTACAATCTGCTCTTTAACTGTATTATTTCCTGCTATTTCAGCTGTTAACTTTATTTTTTCTCTAAGTGTTTTTCACCCCAGAAGAAGCTACAACGATGTTCTGCTGAGCTGTGGTGGCCTCATGGAGGGGGCCATCGTCTAGCACACTGCTGCTAACCACTTAAACATTCTCCCTCTCCCGATAATAACTTTTTGCTTTCCTTGACGTTGGATGTGCTACTACTAGTTTACCCGTTTAATTATAGATTCACTAGGATAAATACAATAAAGTTTATCTCTCAACAAATAGAATGTTTACTAAGATATCACAATGTAACCATAGACATTGCTTGGTGTGTGTGTGTGTGTATGTGTGTGCGTGCGTGTGTGCGTGTGTGTGTGTGTGTGTGCTCTGTCTTCTCAATCCCAGTGAGTCGTGGAGGATGGCTGCTTATACTGAGCCAGGATTCTCTGGAGGTTTCTTCCTGTTAAAAGGGAGTTTTCCTCTCCATTGTCGCTATATGCTTGCTTAGTATGAGATGCTTGCTTAGCATTGAGTCACTGACACTAGTCAGTGACTCAATGCAATTTGCTGGGTTCCTTATATAGGAAACATTTTTTCTGATTGGCTTAATGAACTGACCTGGATTGGAATGTTTATTATGTGAAGTGCCTTGAGACGACTCTTGTCGTGATTTGGCACAGAATAAATAAAATTGAATTGAATTTAATTGAATTGAATGCAGGCTGAACATCAAAATCATATTCTACTCAAATTTCCTGCTTTAACCACCGATAGAAAACAGATGGAAAAACGCTTGGGTCAGAAAAAGCCAGTCAGATCTACGTCACACTGAAAATTTGCATTCATGGTCTCAAGGTGACTGACTAGAATAGACCTAATTAATCACTCAGTGGGGAATTCCCTTGCTACAGCAGCACATACACAGAGAAAAGGTAGAAGAAAAAATAATAACAAGGTTTCAGGTAAACACACAAGGTAATGAGCTTTCATTGCAACCTTCAGCCATTACAAAAACCACAAATAAAAAATGAAAAACTTGTGTTTCCAGAACTATACTGTAAGGAACACAGACATACTAGTGAACATCTGGAATTGCACAAGTATCGATTACATTGTGAATACTGCATTGATGTTATTGTTTACCAGGATAATGCCAGTACCAGTTAAACTGAGGAGTTATACACTCTTACTGCAGAGGGGATGAATGACCTACGGTAGCGTTCTGCTTTACACTGGGATGTCTCAGTCTGCCTCTGAAGGAGCTGTCCATGGTCTCCACAGTGGAAGTGAGTTATTATTTTAACTCCTTCGCTGTCTGTCATTTCCTGATCGGTAAAGCCCTTCGCTGCCAGCGTTTCTCACTGTTTTTAGAGGTCGTGTGCTGAGTGTTAAAACCAATTAAAGAAAAATGCCCTAATTTGGACTTTAATTAGAACAGAACCTGTTCGTAACTTCATATTAATATCGGCATTTTACAAACACATTTGCAGATCATCCTAGAAATCTCACAAAACGCACTATACTTTGCTTTTTTATGAGGTTTGAAACTATTTATTATAAAATGTACTTTTTGGTCTTGCCTGTCCTATTTTGATGAATTTTGATGGCTCAACACACCACATTAACTAACACTAATGCCATAACTTACAATATCTTCTTCTGTCTACAAGAAGGAAGAGCATGCATCAGGCTCCACACGTCTAAATATACTCACAGTTGACATATAGTTAACTTGCTGTAAAATGATCCCCGGAGTGCTGTCACACTTTTTGGTTATATGGTGCAGACAAATGAGTGAGATACTGAAGCATGACAGTGGGAGAGTGTGAAAATGTCAAGGATACAAAAAGCACTCACACTTCCAACTATCGACCGCTTCAGGAAATTTGCAGAGCAGTTTGACGTGCCAGTTTGAAACTGAATTAACAGCAATGAATAAGAAAATCATCCAAAACGTCGTGAGCTCGGTGCAGATTTCTGTAAAAGATTGCACAAAACAGAATCTGCTAATTAAAAACATAACACTCACGTTAAAGTGGAGTTTTGCTAGCTACTCGAGTCTAAAACTGATTTAAAAGTCAATAAAATAAGTGATGACCTTTCACAGAGATACACCGAGTTTATTGGAGCATTTGATAAGAAATTTTATTAACATTTATTTAACATTCATGCTAACTAGGCCACAAAAACCTTTTCTCCGACTTTTGACTAATTTGCATCCACACACATATTGATTTGACATCCAAGTCTAAGAGAACAAATAAGTTAACTCTCTTGGGTGTTACAGTATTTATTTTAAAGCCGTTAAAATGGTGGAAATGAACACAGCCCCCCCAGATTTAACTTTATTAAACAGACATCTTTATGTATGATGTAACGTATCTGTCCTAAAGGTGAAAGTTCTGAGTGTTTATCATTTAGGAGGATCTGATCAAGTCAAGAGGATCGATTAAATACAACCCTCAATTCACCATTGTTGGGAAATCTTTTCTACCAATCTGGACACGTTTCCATGGCAACACAAACAAGTGAATAACAAGAAACACAGTAAGATTTAGAAATGAGAATGTCTCTAGTTTAGAAAAGGAAACACCCAAACAGCCCCACACAACAAGGCGGCACCTCCCAAACTATTTTTTGGATGAAACCTTTGTTATTACATTATTAGAATCTGTAATGGAAATAATGATGTATAATGTGATGCCTGGGGCACACCGGAGACAGACGTGACGCGCCGCGGAACGTGGCGGTTTTGAGAAGTCAAGCGGTCACACAGGACAAGCTTCTGACCTCCAATCCACCCTTGAGGCATCAGCAGTGCAGAACAGCAGTGGAACGTTGCTGCTTCAAATATAATCCATTATAGTTTGTCGGGTTTATCCAAACCGGATTTGGTGCGGAACATTCCAGGTGTGTTTGAGGAGCAGCTCACTGCACAGCTAACGGTAGGATTGGGTCCAAATTTTGCTGCAAGCCACTTCTTGGAGGCATTATTTTCTGCAGTTAACATAGGGCTAGACAGGAAATCACACACGGTTTCAATGTAAAGTGTCTGATAATTTTCAAAATAAAAGACTGTCGCAGAGATGTCATTTCTTTAGAGTACATCAATATATGTGACCTAAAGGCTTCTTTACTCCCAGCAGTTGTTGAGAAGTGCAACAGTGTGTTTTTCATCATGGTCGATGAGGATTTAACTCTGGCCGAGAGGAACAAACATCAAACGTGATCTCCTTATTCTTCTTTTTGCTTTAATGGCAGATGGCATAAACCATGCGTAACCTTTGAAGTGAAGGGATTTTGCGATCTCCTGAGTTCTGCAAGGAGGTCGGCGGGTGCTTCATGTCTGAGATGCCCTGGTGTGGATTGACCTGCCTCAAAGCACACGAGTAAACAAGTGGCATTTGTTTGTCAGTATTTATGTGAACGTGTTCTGTTTTTCTTACCAAGCAGCAAATAAATGTTATTCCCAATAATGCATAGCTATTAGGTAAACCAATGCTTCATACCTACTATGACATTAACCCATTCGCTGCCAGCTTTTCTCACAGTTTTTGCTGTTTTTTTAAGAGTCACAGAACGTTGCGCGCTAGGATGATGTCGACGCCAAAACAACCAAAACAAAGAGGAGACTCACCTCTTACATCAGGAAGAATCCGAACATTTAGAGAGTTATCCGTTCTTTCATAATCCGTTGTTGAATTGTGATTGGCAGAAGCTTTTCCGGTTCGCGCCTCACTTTTTTTACAGCAGCGGCCAAAAAAGATCTCCTAACACATGGATGCTCTGCTTCCTGATCACGTGACGTGTGACGTATGCGGATGAAGATCGGCTTTAGAGCTGAGTTGTTGATTCTCATGGTGCGGGGGCTCGTTCCGACGTCCACACAGTAAAAACATGCCAATGATGACTACTTTAGTCATCATTGGCAGTGAACGGTTGGATTTAAAATGACGACTTTTGTGATGCGGACGCTGAGCCGATCTGTCGTGGTGAAGAGGGAGCTGAGCCAGAAAGCCAGGCTCTCGATTTACCGGTCGATCTACGTCCCAATCCTCACCTATGGTCATGAGCTTTGGGTAATGACCGAAAGAACGAGATCACAGATACAAGCGGCCGAAATGAGTTTCCTCCATAGGGAGGCCGGGCTTAGCCTTAGCGATAGGGTGAGGAGCTCGGACATTCGGGAGGGACTCGGAGTAGAACCGCTGCTCCTCCGGATCGAAAGGAGCCAGTTGAGGTGGTTTAGACATCTGGTCAGGATGCCTCCTGGACACCTTCCTAGGGAGGTGTTTCAGGCATGTCCTGCCGGCAGGAGGCCCCCGGGTCGACCCAGGACACGTTGGCGAGGTTACATCGCCAATCTGGTCCGGGAACGCCTTGGGGTCCTGCCGGAGGAGCTGGTGGAGGTGGCCGGGGAGAGGGCGGTCTGGAGCTCCCTAGTTGGGATGCTGCCCCCGTGACCTGGACCTGGATAAGCAGAGGAAGACGATGGTGACAACGACGATGACTTTGGTCGTCAATGGCAGTAAATGAGTTAAAGAAAAATCTTATTTATGAATGAAGTGAATGGGCTGCACAAAATCTCTTCATGTACCACAAAAGGCCCACAGGCCACCCTTTGGACATGCTTGGTTTACAAAAACAGGAATTGGTGACAATTGGCTGTGTATTCGTACCCTACAGGGGTTTCAGAGCTTGTGATGAGAAATTTCTAATGAACTGAGGACCAGATGTAGGAATAGAAATGCGAGTAACACACACACACACACACACACACACACACACACACACGATTTAGTCCTGATATGTTAGCATTTTGCCTAAAACATCCCTGCACAGGGATATGTACATATGGCTGTGAACTCTTTATTTTAATGATATTCCAATTAGAGCTGCAGAGCAAGTGGTTCAGGCTGTGAGCCGTGGTTGCTAGGAGATGTGTGTCAAAACTGTAAAGCCTGTATAACTTTCATACGAGAGGGGTGATGGTAGGAGGGGGTGTAGAGGATTGAGGGGTCTGAAAGGAATCCGTCCTTCATTATTGTCTCCCTCATGCTCGAACACCAAAAGCGCTCCTTAGTATTTGAAGGTAAATAGAGAAAAAGTCCTGCTGGTTGGCCTGTGGGAAATTGGTGTCACTCCCTCAAATTAGCCCATCGTTTGTGAGTCTGAATAGAATAATTTGTGGTTGATCACGTCCGCCAGAAGGTTTGTTCCTTGCATAATTTTCTCCATCTTAGGACACTACCCCAGACTCATTTGACATTTCTGGGTCACTCTGTGTTGCTGAGGCATTTTTAAAGGGTTTGCTGGTAAATTGCTAGTGAAGATGGCATGTTCCTGTGCACAACATAATAGCGTCATGGTTCACTGCCTGGAATGAGGGACCAATGTTTTGAATTCAGCATCACATTGTCGAGGTAACACAATGACGTTACCCTCAGGTAGTGTCCCCCTCCCTCACGCTTTCTTTGTCTTCCTTTCTTGTGGTTTTTTTCCTGCTCTTCAAAAATACACCGTGGGACACCGCAGGAAAACAAACACAGCATTCAAGCTTGTATTGTCTTTGCTGTATTAAAAATGCAAACAGGACTTCATCTCAAAACCTGCCTGCCAGTCAACAGTATCCACTTGAAATCCCATACACAAACACAGAGACACAAAAACATACAAGCATGCTCAAAATCTCTTTTCTGCTCTGCGTTGCTGCAACCATGAGAACTTTACAGTCAATCTTTTCCCGTAGATGAGACATATTTGGACGAAACTTACAGATAATTTTTTTTGTCTGCAACATCCCGTTTTTTTTTTTTTTTTTTTGTTTTTTTTGTTTTTTGTTGTTGCTGTTGCCAGGTACTCCGACTCTTTGAATTTACCTCCATGAAAGATCCTGTGAACCGTTCTTTGTCTCACCCTTCACCTAAGACCAATTTGCCACGGGAGACCCTACCTGTGCCATTTGTGCAGATAAAACATCAACGTTGCAGAGAAGTCAGTAGAAGAGTGGCGTTGATATTAGCCAATCAGAGGAGAGATGTCCAGATTTCTGGAAATAAGACTCCAGATCCTGCCATCTGAAGCTACCATTCTCTGAGCTGAAACAAGCACACCAGAGCTTTTCTTACCCAGCGAATGACCTACAAGGCATTCATTCCTACTAGAGACCACTGCAAATAAATCAAAAATATGAGTTAAGTTGACTTTAAGATTTCTTGCCAAAAGGAACTATTACTACAAAGATATGATCGTCCACATGAACGATTTCATTCCTTTTCTGCCAAGAATAGTTGCACAAAATAAAACTTTCCCAGGAAGAGGACATCATTACATCAGCTTCTCAATGCAAAAAGACACTTAAAGGTCTTTACCACTAAAAGCAGGCTAATGCTGTGTACTCCTTTCATTGTCTTTTCTGATGAAAATCTTCTGAAACCTGAAAGTCTCAACCTGACATGATATTTTAAATTATTTACAGATACGGAGGGAGGCAGAAGTAAGACGTTTTTACTCAGTTCTGATGGTGGCATAGTCCTCAAAAATATTTGTAATTAAAGAGCCAGTAAAAGAACACAAACACCATTAAAGGCTGGAAAGTATCTGCAATTGAAGCGGATACTAAAACCAGATCATAATCCCCAATTCACCCATTTAACTCCTGCTTTGTTCATAAATAAGAAAGCAGCCCGTCGTGGGAAAACGAGCCCAACAGCAGACTGTGGCGGTGACACAATATTAATGGTTTACCAATAAAATATGTAAGATGAAAATGCTGCCTTGCTGCTCTCAAACTTTAATGTCTCACTAAAGGAAAAGTCATTGTCGTCACCCTTATTCATTTACCACCATTCTGTTTTGATTCATGAGTGCTGACTGGTGGAAACTCGCTTTAAACTAACAGCTGCTTCACAATAATAACTTTGAAACCGCGTTCATACGGCAGGGATGATATAATTAACTCTAAAGTGCCGTATCTGCAAACAGAAGCCATCATGCTGCCAGTGTTCAATACTATAAACCTTCAGCAGGAGAAAATACTGCTGTCTAGAGCTTCAACTGTAAATATCATTTGCAGGCTGGTACAAGATCCAGAGATTTATTTTCCTGTTATTTATGTCCTACAAGTGAACATCGTGGAGAGTTTGAAGGTTTGTGTATTAGTTCTTTAAATCAATAGCTTGCTGATAGGCGACTAATTCATAGAGGTGTTAAACTCAGTTTAGGCCTTTTCAGAACAACGGTACTGATTTTGGGGATGGGTATGTAAGATTCAGCGTAATAAATGGCAATATGCCGATTATCACTTGTAAGTCGCTTTGGACATAAACATAAACATAAATGATTTCAAACATGTGACATGACACAGGTTTAGCTAAATAAAGAATTTTTGTAATAATTAGCTGCATCAGCTTGTTTTTAATCACAAGACAGGTACTAAAGGTTTTAAATATAAAATTTTTAAGGGTAAATTATCTTTTTCATAACTGTATTTTAGTTTAAAAATGAACTAGGAGCATAAGTTTATGTTCATTTATTTGGCGGACGCTTTTATCCAAAGTGACTTACAATTTATAACCTGTAGGGCATGTTGTGATCTGTGGCGGAAACCAGAGTACCCGGAGGAAACCCACGCATGCATGGGGAGAACACGCAACTCCACGCAGAAAGGCCACAACCGAGTTTCTAACCTGCAACCTTCTTGCTGCGAGGCAATAGTGCTAAACACTGCGCCACCAAGCAGCCCATGGTGCAAGTAAGCAGGAGATTTTTGTTGAATATTATGAATTGTTTTAACTGATTTGCACACTTGCCTGGGCACTGCAGATGGAAACTGGTTTTAGCTACATCCGGCCCAAAGCATACTTTCTCTTGTAAGAGGAATTTATTTGGACATAGTCCGCTTTCAAATGAATAATGTTGTTATGTCCTCTATTGGTGGGTAAGGAGAAGGACAGGGAGTAACACAGAGGCGTGTGTTTCAGGTGTTAAAATTGTAAACATTGTTTTTATTAAAAGGATTTTAAAATGACAAAAAGCTCCGAATCTAAAAGTACTTAAAACTAGCTATGGGTACCGAATTCTCTGCTTTTTAAGGTACCGACCAAATTCCATAGTACTGACCGAGCACCGATTCACGTCATTTCAAACAGTGCCTCGTTTCGGTACCCGTCCTTCATAACGAGAACTTGCCTAGACAGCTGTGCATACGCAAGAGCGTTACGTCAGTCGCTGCAAGCCAGCTATAAACAGAGCAGCATGGTAGAAAGAACGCACGCTAATGCTTGGGTCCACTTCACTAAATGTGATGGGTAACTGGGTGATGATTAAACCAGCGACAACGATCTAAGTGAGACATCCTCATCTTAATCTGCTCCGGTAGGTAAATTAAATGTTTAAGATAACGTTAGCTTGATATGTTAGCTTCCATTTCGCTAATGGTGCATTCGCTTTCTCCTCGGAACTCCGAATTCCCGACTAGAAGAACATGAACGCGCTCTAAAGTTTGGCTTCACTTTACTAAATGCGACGGGTGATTGGGTGAAGATGAAACCAGCGACAACGATCTAAGTGTGAGGCATCATCGTTTTAATCAGATTCAGAAGCTAAAAACTGTTTAAGATAACGTTAGCTTGATAAATTAGCTTCCATTGCCACCATTGTTATCAGCTAATGGTGCGTTCGCTTTCTCCTCGGAAACCAACTTCCCAGTAGGAAAAGTCAAATGAAAAAGGACGGCAAAAGGAATGAAAATACACAGTAAATTTTGTTCACAGTAAAGATGTTTGCTTCAGTTTAATTATCAGCTTATAAAACTACAAGGACGATGTTAAAATACAAACAGCTGTATGTTATTTATCGTGATATTTATCAAATATGGGTTATATATGGAGAAAAATAAATATTTAATTGTAAAAGAGAATTAAAATATTAAAAACTCAAAAGTATCGGAAATTGGTACCGTTAAGTACCGATCTCGATTCCTAGGTACCAGGGAATTAGTACCGAATCGATTCAAATGTCAAAGGACTCATCCCTACTTAAAACACAGAGTTAAAATGGCCATGGGTTTATGTTTAAAACAGACATCCGAATGCTCCCTAACATTCACACACAAAGTCCACTAACTATACACAAGTTTGGGAGCCAAGAGGAAACCAGCACTCTGGTCCCTCGTCTGTTTAAAACCTCTAAAAGTTGTTAAGCTTCACCAAGCTTAAAACAACTACAACCCATTTAAACAGCCTTTAACACAAACAATTGGAGCACATATCGAGTCTCTCCCTTCCTCCTGGCAGCTCTGCCTTTTATGCTACTCAGGAGGTGATCAGCCCAAGTGAGTGCAGCTGTGCAGGTAGGAGGAGGAGGAGCCAATGCACTGATTGTCCTCTGCAGAGTCAGCTTTCTGGGACAAAACAGCAACAGCTGTAACAAATGTCAAATAAAATGAAATAGTGGATTCTCTCCATAGATAACAGTGTTCATCTCATTGGGATTTATTATACATTAGTCTAAGATGGTAACATTCTAGTAAATGTAAGCCAAATCCCAAACAGTGACATGGATTAGAAAAACTTGTCTGTACAAAATGGCTGTTTTATTACTGTGCATTACTGCAAAATAACAAAAGCAAACAATAAAATAGCAGTTTTTTTGGTCAAACAATGTAACTAAAGATTAGCTAAAGCAGGCAGGATCTGCATGGCTTGAATTCACTGTATTAGCATGGTGTTCCCTAATGTTATTGGGTAGGAAAACTGTTGAAAAGATAAAATGGTCAATTCTCAGACTAATTTTGAATGATGCAGAAGGAGAAAGTGTGTACATGTAGCTTGAGAGAAAGTGTTGCTTTCTGCAGGTCTCATTCACACATCTTTGTTGAATCTGCTGTGGTGCCTAGCATGAACGAACGCCTTGTGAGTCGTTTTCTGAGGAAAAACTGCTCTTGTGCTCCTGTTTCAGGGTGTAAAAGTTTTTTGAAGGAGTGGAGGGTGGAAAACAACATGATTACAAGTCTTATTCATTAATATTCCTTATGTGCAAATATTTTGTTTGTAATTGGCTGAAGGCCTTCGTTAGAAAACTAGCTTCAACTAGCTTCAACTAACCTTCCCATCAGTGGTACCAAGCCATGAAGCCATGGAGAGACTGGCTTTTACTGACCCGAAAAGTAAAAGAAAAAAGTTAATTAAAAGTTGATGCTCTAATATCCCAGCCACCCAATCATGTTGCAGTGTTGTCCTATCAACAATAACCAAACAAAACTGGAGAAGGTGTATGGATTTAACTCTGTGTTATTTTCTGTAGCTAAGAACATTTACCTGAATATGCTCTTAAAACTGCCCTTCTGAAAAGCACACATTCTGTTAGACCCAAGGTAGGTAGATGACTCAGCCATTGTCGGCTGTGTGTCTGTGGGTGTCACCTGGAGCACAGGTTAGTCATCATGGACTGGTGGTTACCAGGAGTCAGCGTTTTAGTTTACATGACCAAAGCTATCAAAACAATGTAATGCATCTGCACTATTTTTAGGTAAGGTACTAGATATCACCATTACCACCACCCCAACTACCTCCACTGAGCCAACCACCCACCTCCCACCTCCAAATTTCACACCATACATCAGCCTCTCCATGCTCGACTAACCCCCCTCAGCACTAAACACTCCCTCACTCCCCCCTAAGTTACATCGGACCAGGTGAGGAGAGAACTGAGGCGGCTTAAGAGCAAAAAAGCAGCAGGTCATGATGGGATCAGCCCCAGACTGCTCAAAGACTTTGCAGACCAGCTGTGTCACGCAAAGTGGTCACGCACATGTTCAACCTGAGCCTTTAGCTGGAGCAGGTCTTCATCCTGTGAAAGACCCACTGTGTGGTTCCAGTTCCCAAAACATCACTTCTCAGGGAACCAGACCACTACAGACCAGACTATGGAGAGACTCACCGTCACGATCTACGTTCAGTGGTTACCCCGGAAATAGACCAACTGCAATTTGCATATAAACCAAACATGGGAGTGGAGGACATGCTCATCTACCTGCAGCACTGGGCACTGACTCACCTCGAGATGCAAAAAATGCACTGTGACAATCATGTTCTTCAACTTCTCAAGTGCCTTTAACACCATCCAGCGTTAGCCTGAAGAAGCCGGCAGCCGTCGGCGAAACTGTAGCTACAAAACAGGTAAACAAAACTGTTTCTGTGTTTAAAAGAGAACGAAAGCATGGAATTAGTACCATCCAGCCATGTCTACTGCAGCAGAAGATAAGGGGTGCAGGAGTAGACGAACATCTGACTGCATGGATCATCAACTACCTCACCAGCAGGCCACAGTACGTGAGGCTGGACAACTGTACGTTTGAGGTGGTTGTGTGCTGTACCGGAGCTCCACAGGGTACAGTGCTCTCACTTTTTCTGTTCACCTTCTACACGTCGAACTTCACCCACAACACCAGCAGCTGTCATCTCCAGAAGTTCTCTGATGACTCGGCCATTGTCGGCTGTGTGTCTAAGGGGAACGACCTTGAGTACAACTCGGTCATTGTGGACTTTGTTGACTGGTGTGAGCGTAACTACCTTCGCTTGAACACCAGTAAGACAAAGGAAATGGTGACTGACTTTAAGAGAAACACTCCACTCACTTATCCAGGGTGCTGACATTGAGGTGGTGGATAAATGGGTGTTCACCTCAACAGCAAACTGAACTGGTCCAACAACACAGATGCTCTGTATAAGAAGGGCCAAAGCAGCCTCCACCTCCTGAGGAGGCTGAGGTTCTTCAGAGTTATTTCCCAACTCCTAAAATAATTTTATCACTCTGTGGTTGGCTCTGTTATCCACTCTGCTGTAGTCTGTTGGGGTGCAGGCAGCTCTGACTGAGACAGGAAGAGGCTGAACAAGCTAGTTCACAAAGCTAGCTCGGTTCTGAGCTGCCCACTGGATTCAGTTGAGAAGACGTTGTGGCGAGGGCCGCCTCAGGAACGTTTCCGTGACCCCCTCGGTGGCCCTCTTAGTGTGAACAGGAAACCGCAATGGTCAAACAGAAGACATGATGTTCGATGGGACCAGGTGATGGATCTGAGCCTTCCTGCCAAAAGCATGCAAGAGATGCAGAAGCTTTGAGATGCACGGAACGTGCGTCACCCTGCTAACACCTGAAAACCTCTGCGGGGGCGACAACATCTGCCCTCAAATGTTTTCCACATGTTCAGTACCTGTGTAAGCATAAACTTGACTTCACCTTCATCTAGTCTCAGAATGTGGTTACACACCTATGCTGAAGAAGAAAACAACTCCAAGTCACATTGCCTAAGAGTCGGGATGTGGTTACAACTTTAAGAACACATAACAGCAAAAGCAGTGGTTACACCTACGACGTAAAAGGTCAACGATGTCACTGTCTGATGGATACAGTCCCCTCATGAGCCAAAAGCGTGGTGATTTCTGCTATAAAAGTGACTGACAAAGAACGAACAGGGCTCTCGGTTGTGATAAGGCAGACAGCCTTGCAGAACTTTAGAGAACGCTTTTTGCGTGCAAACCATTTTTTTAATCAAATCTGTAATGTGCGTTGTGAACACGGGCCACACCAAGACGGCGTAAAGGACCAGTGCTTTAGGTGCTGCATTTATTTGTATGCATATCCGTATGTATACAAATGAATGATAGGATAGAGGTCAAAACAAGAGTGGCAGCGCATGAGGTGCTGACTAAAACCGGTAGACGAGAAACTTAGCAGCGCTGAGGCTCATCAGAGGATTTTCTCCATCAAACCATAATAGATGTAAATTGCTGAAATTTGTTTAAATTCAAACAATAATTTTACTTACTTTTGAAAGGGTTTAGTTACCCACCATTTACATTTCTCGTACTACTTAATCTTAATTGCTTGACATTCCTTTGTATTAATCTTTAAGTTTAATTTTACTTATGTTTTAACCTTCTGAACTTTGAGCCGGTAATGCTCAACAGTTTGATTGCTTGATTTTCAATTGCTTTTTAATTTTACATTCTTTCAGTTTGTATTTCTTGATTAAACAATCTCATATTTTGCTTAAACTTTAGTTCAAAAGACATGTGCTAATGTTTAATGCTTAACTAGAAGTGTGATGATTTTCATTTTACCTTATTAACCAAAACAATCATAAAATAACAAAACTCACAAAAATATTTTACATGGATTTATTGTCGTTCTTGATCATTTCTACCGTGGCCTTTTGGCTGATTTTACTGTGTTGATATTTCTTGATTTATTAAAAGGGTTGCTTTATTAGAACCCAAAAGACAAACCTCGTCTCCTGCGAGTTAGTTTACCTATCAAAACTACCCAGATAATTATATAACTGATGGTTCCTTTCTCATAAGAGGAACTTCAGCTTAGCTCAGGCTTAACCCTTTACTCCGAACCTCAGAGGCCGGCTGGAATCAACAAAGCTCGTGCAGCATCTCTGGATCTGAAGCTGCACACTCACTGCATCAGAATTCTACGATACACTTGCCACCAGTTCGGTGGGATCCACAGACAGGATCGTGTGGAGACACTTCTCCTGGCCAGCACAATCCACTGGGTCCAATCCAGAAAGAGGTAAGCCAGGAACCAGACGCACTCCGAGTAGTCCGGTCTGGTTCCCCACGCAAGTAAGTCCTCTGCGAGCATGAGCCGGGTCTGTCCACTTAAAAGGTCAAGGGCTGTACCATTGTGCTGGATCACAAGTAAGGCATTTGAGAGTTAAATGCTTCGATAGAGCTTTGATGTTGAGACAAATTTTAAAGGAGGAACTGATAAAATAACATTGACTAGACATATAGAACTCTAACTAGGAGACACTAATCAGCCTAAAAACTTAGCAGTTATTAATGGTCCTGAGGGGACGAGCACTCTATCGTCCAGTTATTTCAGAAGTGTGAAAGGAGGATGCTGGGGAAGATGAGCACCATATTAACATATTCACTGCCAATGACGACTAAAGTCGTCATTTGGATTTTTTTACTGTGTGGGCGTTGGACGAGCCCCCTCACTATGAGAATAAACATCTCAGCTCTAAAGCCGATCTTCATTCGCATACGTGACATGTCACATGATCAGGAAGCAGAACATCCATGTGTTAGGAGATCGATTTGGGCCGCTGCTGTAAAAAAACGTGAGGCGCGAACCGGAAAAGCTTCTGCCGATCACAGTTCAACAACAGATTATGAAAGAACGGATAATGCTCTAAATGCGCGGATTCTGGACGTTCTGTGACTCTTAAAAAAACAGTAAAAATGGTGAGAAACGCTGGCAGCGATAGGCTTTACCGATCAGGAAACGACAGACAGCAAAGGAGTAAAAAAAAAACTCACACCCACTGCATTCCACTGTGGAGACCATGGACAGCTCCTTTAGAGGCAGACTGAGACATCCCAGTGTAAAACAAAACATTACTGTAGGTCATTCATCCCCTATGCAGATAAGAGAGTAAAACTCCTCAGTTTAACTGGTACTGGCATTATCCTGGTACACAATAACACCAATGCAATACTCAATATATGTCTAATACCAGATTTACATACAGTAGTATGTCTGTGCATCTCTTGCAGTATGCTGCAGTGTTGGAACCCAAGTTTTTTCCTTTCTATTTGTGGTTTTAAGTGGTCGAAGGTTACAGCCTATGTGTATAAACATGTACCTTTGTCATTATTTCCCTGCAAATTACTCCCTTAAGTGTTGGTGCTGCTGCAGCAAGTGAATTTCCCCACTGCGGGATCAACAAATTCTATTCTATTCTATTCTATTATAATGAGCACCAGAAGATGATGTCATTAAACAAATAGCATGAATTTTCAAGCACATTTTTTATGATCTTAATAATTTTTGTGTTATGCAAAATATAAGGATGACACTCAGTTCATGGTGTCTGTCATGAACAGCTATTTAAAAGAAAAATAGTAAAATTAAGTGTTAATATCAAGCAGCATCCGCTAAGTCAAGATTCCAAGCTGTGCCCACAGTCAGGATTCAACCAGTTGCTTGTTTGTTTGCAATAATTTCAAAATGTGAAAAACACTGTAACTTACAAACAGGTACAGCATTAGAGCATGCATGTTTTTATTCATCTCTTTTACCATCTGGCTGCTACTCATCTGGACAACACAAGGAAGCCATCATCAAGATAATGTATTAAAATATTAATATGTGTAAATTACTTTAATTTACATGGGTACATCTCACTCAAGAGTGAAATTAAATGTCTGTGTAGGAGTGTGAATGATTTGATGGCATTTGAAGGTCTGGAACCTAAAAATCTCGTTAATAAAACCTTAAAAGGAAATTAATTTCAGCGACTGACTCAGATGTGCTTTCAAATTCTCATTTACTTGAGTCTGTTATTGTCAGATGTACTTCTCATGTCTCTTCATTTGCTTTATAAAGACATTTCTTCATAATGCAATTTGAATCTGATTAAATGATGTAACACTGGAAAAACAAAAGAAAAGTGTATAAAACGTTATTAAATACATGTTATATATTTAGCTGCATGTGAGGCTTTTTGCTAGTTTTTTACTTTCAGTGGTGCATTAAGGGAACAATGCAGAAAGGAAACACTGGGTAGTTTCAAAAAAGAAAAGTTCTTTTCACCAACTTCTAGCCAAAGGAAAATGGCATTTGTACCCTCATTCAGTTCCTATGCAGTGCCTTTCACAACAGCACACCTGCAGGGTCCAGAGAGTGAAGAAATGCCCTTTCAGTCTTTTATAAGCTTTTCGCCTTATCTTCACCTCACTTTGTTTAGTACAAAAGTTTAGAACTTCAAAAGAGAGCAATTAAACAAAGACAATTAAAACAGCTAGCATTCCTTCAGATAGATCCATTTCACCTGCCTGTTCACACCTGAGTTTCGAACAAAGATTGTTAGGAAAATTTATGCTAACAGCATTTAGAATGATGTAAGTTATAATAATTCAATCATTTGCCATTGCATTGACTAAGGTGGACTAGACAGGGCAACCATCTTGAACTGGGTTGAGTCCAAAAATAAGGAGGTAGATAAACTGATCAATGGCCTGTATTTGATATAGCGCCTTCTAGAGTCCTGGAACCCCCCAAGGTGATTTACAACACAATCAGTCATTCACCCATTCACACACACATTCACCCACTGGTGGGGATGAGCTACGATGTAGCCACAGCTGCCCTGGGGCGCACTGACAGATGCGAGGCTGTTGAGCACTGGCGCCACCGGTCCCTTCGACCACCACCAGCAGGCAATGTGGGTTAAGTCTCTTGCTCAAGGACACAACGACAGTGACAGACTGAGCGGGGCTCGAAACTGCAACCTTCCGATTACGGGGCGAGCGCTTAACTCCTGTGCCACCATCGCCCAATTTAAATAATCATTTATTGATTAATCTCTGGGAGGTCCGTGTCAGCCTTTCAAGTGGTTGAGATGTTTTGCTAAATTCTGTAATAATCTGTTTTATTTTTTTATGTTATTACAAAAAATTAAAACAGTAATAAATAACACAAAAATGGCCATAACCACATGTAGAACACCCATCAGAGAGCAGTAGGCATGTCTAGGACTAATATGGCAGGGTCTGGTTGAAGGTACTGATGCTGATACTCTATCTGGCTGCTTTAAAGGGACCATTATGTGATTTGTGTTTCCTAACATAACATGGTCGATTGCAGTAATTCCCTCTCAGGAGTTTTATTCTTGACAGTTTTAGGACCTTCAAGAATGAGCTGTTTCCGAGCTTTGTCACTAAAAAGAAACAAGCCCACCCATCCCCCGCTCAGTCTGCTATGAGCTAAGGAGCTCCGATTCCTGTGAGGGGCTCGGAGCCACTCCTCCTCCAACAGTAGATGTCTTTAGCACATGAGAAGCGGTTCTATCATTTCCCATTTGTGATGTCACAAATGAGGACTTTTTGAAATGACTCATTTTAAGCACATAATACCTAAAACCAAACCCTATCATAGAATGGAAGGATGGATGTTTTCATGTTTGGAGTGTTTATAGAGGCAGAAAAGGCCTACATGGCAGCACAAAAGGATGCAAAGGCTGAGGTTTAGGGCTGCAGCTATCGAATATTTTTGTAATCGAGTACTCTATCGAATCTTTTTTTCGATTAATCGAGTACTCTAATAAATTACCCTTTTGTGTTTGTAAACCATTACATAAAATAGCATGTTAAAAAATATGAAAGACCTCTCAAAATGAGCAAGCAATTGCCAGTTATTCTTCAAGTTTTATTCAAAATTAAGTTTGCAAAACTTCAGCACTTCAACTTTACTTCACAGTAAACAAATGCGTGTGCAAAAAATAAGTATACAACCTGAGCCGATTTTCCCCTCGTGCGAGAATCTGCTAGCCTGCAAGCCAGACAAAAACTAGGAGGATAACTGCTGAAGTAGCGCTGTGAGCGGCTGCGGCCCGAACAGAACCAGAACCGCTCACGGCGCAAACAGCTCGCCGGCTGTTTCCCTATTAACACACGTCCATTTTACTTTCTACAATTTTTTTCTCACACAATAACAAGGATTGTCGAGAAAGCATGTTTGCTGTGGTTTTGGCAACTGATCACAAAACATTTATTTACTTTCTTTCGTTTTCCTCATAAATACCCGTGTCCTCCTGCAGCAATCCCGAGGGACAACAGACATCAATAACAACGCAATAAAAAGTCCGACATATTGTGTAAAAACTGATATTTTTTAGCACATTTTAAGTCCGACGTGTTGCTACCAGATGTACGGTGTGAGCTGAAACTGAGTGCTACAAATGAAAAAGTCGCACAGTGTCCGCAGAATATATAGAAATACAGGCTAAGATGCATTATCTTGTAGAGGCTCCGAGTCCGCTTGCAGAAGTGACATTTACAGGTGCTGCAGCATGGAGGATGTGGTGTTGTGGTAGGCTAAATCCATTTTACAGTATTTACACTGGACTACGTCTTCCGCCTTACGACGTGAAAAATGGTCCCACAACTTTGACATTTTCTGTCTTTTTCACACTCCACCAGGGTCCACGTTGTCTGCCATGGCTTAAGAGAAAGTTAAGTTACATTCACTACTCGCGTGTGCATTCAGTCCAGTGGGCATTAGGGCTGTCGCGGTTGAGGAATTCCCCCTGCGGTGATTCAGGGTGGCTTAATATTGCGGTATGCGATATTATTGCAGTCCTTTTTTTATTGCAGTACTATCTAAACATAATGTTTACACATTTAAAAAAGGTTAAAAATTGCCGTGCCTTCCTTTATAACGCTTTACTGAATGCAGATCAAAGGGCAGTAACAACACAGATCGCAGTAACGTTTGTTTGTCCGACAGTTGGGAGTCCGACTGAACTTAAAAACAACAAAATTCAGGAGAAGGTTAAACTTTTAAATGCAAATTTGGCTGCAGCATCAAACAAATAAGAAACAAGTCCCCATTTTGTTTAGTTGTTTAAAATCAAGCATAAAAAATTACATGTACCGGGCGCGCGCGCGCCGGGGGGCAGGCGCACTATCATTTCACTTTCACACACACGAATGACGGTGATTTATAGCTCGGTCACGTCCTTGTTACATACAAGGAAAACCAGCATGTTAACCATATACGGTTTGAGAGAGGATCTGAGAGGGGTGGCAACATTTCCAGCAACACTGAAAACCCTCTCGGATGGTGCGCTCGTTGCACTTACCCCAAATTCCACTACCTCCGCTCCCCTCCGCTCCGGTCCGGCCCCGCTCGCTTCCGAACTCAACTTGCGTGCGACTCTGGCGAGCAAAGGGAATCTCTCCGCTCCACCATGTCAGGGGGGTTCTTTAGGGTGGATGCATTCCTCCTGCAGGTAGCGAGTGAGCTCCAGCTCGGCTCAAACTCTCTTCGGGACGGTTGCAGAAGCAGTGCTTGTCCGGGACTTCAGGAGGTCTCCGAGCGTTTATTATTTATTTATTTTTTGCCGCTGGTGGCAGCTCCGTCTCGGCCAAGGACTCTGGCTGCGCAGCAGCTGACGTACTGAAAACCAAAGCGCTCCCAAAGGAGCGAAGTAACGTTTCGTTTTGATACCAGTGCAGCCATCCTTCTCAACATGCATCATTGAGTTGAACCAAGTTCAGTAATCGCGGTGGCCCATGATGCAGCGCGGTGGACTTCTTCATATCGCGATATTTCATTTTTGCGGTTACCGCGACAGCCCTAGTGGGCATGTGCGTCACTTAATTCAGTCCGGGTGAAACATGACCCCCGGGTGATTGCAAAGCCATGAATTAATTAAATATGAATTAAACGAATCCTCGAGGCAGAGAATTTGACTCGAGGATTTTTTGTACTCGAATTATTCGAGGTACTCGAGGAATCGTTTCAGCCCTACTGAGGTTTGCGTAATGTGTTCCCTTTAAAGACAGAAATGGTATTATTTGAATTTACAAGAAGGGATTAAGCAAAGATGTTTACTGAGTAGCACTCTGAGCATGTGTCAGTGATGCCTATCAGCTTTCACAATGCCGAATTTACAAAAATCTGAAAAGTTAACTTACTGTCACATTTTTTGCTAATTTTTATGAAATGTGGCAGCAAACGTGCGTGGGGATGGCTTCACCATATCTTGTAGATACAAATCCAATAATGTTTTTATATGGTATTCATTAAAATCCATCCATTGGTTCATGAAATATTTTCCACAGCTGGATACAGAGGGGGAGGAAAAAGAAGCGAGAGGCAAGAACATTATACACCTCATCCACCTTTCAGTGCAAGACAACAGTTAGCTGAAAATGTGAAGATTATGTAAAAGGATTTTTCTTCCTACCTATCGTTTCTGAAAATGTTTGTAGTTGTGAATGATTAATGCATAGTTTTTACACCTAATGAATGGGTCGGCTCTGCGCCGAAGGCTGCTGAAACTACAACAGTTTCATCTTGACTGGAGTGTAGAAGGAGAGAGCACTGTCTGAAACCCACAAAGTGGGTTGAACTGAGATATTAAAAGAGTTCCAATCCTCAGGAGGAGCCAGTTCAAACAGGAAGCTTGGCCACGCTGGACCCATTTCTAATACGGTTGCAAAAAAAGTGCTGCCATCCGCTCTTTCAAATCCACTTCCTCATTGCATCTTCATCAGGTGAAGTGACTCGGGCAGCACCGCTCTGCCTTCACACAGACATGACAATGGCCTCTTAGTGCTTGTTAGGAATGATTGCAGATCATGCAGCTCTATCTCCGTTAGATCTATAAATAGTATCTACTGACAAATTGAGGTTGCTCTTATCAGAAAATTGAGATTTCACAGCTTTGAGGGTGAGATGTGAAAGTGACACATCAAAGGACTTTTTGGGTTGGTTGAGCCAGGCGGGTGGCTGATGGCAGAAGGGGAAACATCTTGCTCAGAGAAAAAGAAAAGGAAAGCCAGATTAATACAGAACTGGAGAAGCACCGCCAGCTCTGTCAGCTGGTGACAAGTGACACACGTTACGTGAGAAGTTGTCACGAGGGTGTGGTGAGAAGGAGAAGATTTATTTTAGTATACCAATAATCATACCTTATATTACCAGATGGACAAATTATTAATTTAATCAGATCCAAGTGCAGCTGTAAATTAGAATAGTGTCTGGAAATCTGCTGATGAATCAAGTTATGTCCTTTAGAACACCACCATATGCTCATACAGTACAGTTATTACTTTGTTTGATTTTACTTAATCAACAATGGAGACTAAATACCCAGATGCCTGCCTCACTTAGCCTGCTACTTAATTAGTTTGCAGAGAGCAAATCCCAAAACACACGTATCTGTTTTTACCCTGCTCTGGTTTGAAGAGCTCCAGATTTCATTTCCTTTCACTTTGTAAGCTCACTCTGCTACAGCATCTTCTCTTGTCTGAGCACAGCTAACGTCTGTAAGGATGTGGTTGTCTTTCTGTCCTATGAAGGTCCTCTCACTTCCGCTTCCGGTCGGCAACAAGATGGCGCCTGTGCTTGGCTTAGCCACAGTCACCGGCCACTTATTCAAACTTTTCTCCACTAACCTCCTCTTTTCCACCTTACTCCTGTCTGAGATCCTCTTCAGTAGTGTCCCTGCTACCATCTCCTACGATCGCCAGACTCTTTTGTCCTTCCGTTCGTTCACGATCGCCCAAGATGCACAGAGGACGTACCTCCCTGTTTGTTTATCTGAGTGGCGCATTGGCCCGGAGCCAAACAACGATCCCAACCTGAGTGCCTCCAGCGATGTTTATCCGGTCCCGGGAAAATGTCGGAGGAAAAGAGGTAAACAAGCAGAAATCCAGGTGAGAAAAAGACTTCTCTTAAAGCGTGGTTTATCTAGTAAACAGCAGCGTGATGTTCTAGCTTCTCTTCCTTTGTTTGGCAAATTGAGGACCACTTCCGCATTCCCGTCAGGCCGTGTTGCGGCGCGGTTTCTCTGTCCAAGTTTTTTAAGGTTGGTTTATCTTCATTCCTCAGTGGTTTCTCCTCCTGTTCCCTCCATAAGTGGTTTTCTTAAACACCATGGATCTAACCCTGCTAATTTACATCCACTAACTCCAGCTGTTTCTGTAGTTTCTGATTCCACCACCTCACTCAGCATGGCTCTATTAAATTCCCACTCTGTTAACAATAAGTCTTTCCTGTTCAATGATCTAATTCTCTCTAAAAACCTGGATTTTCTGTTTCTGACTGAAGTTTGGCAGCAAACATCCGATTATTCTGGTCTGATTTAACTCTGCCCGAGTGGTTATTCTTTTCTTAGCCAGCCCCGGGGTTCTGGTTGTGGTGGAGGCCTAGCTGTTGTTTTCAGAGACCATCTTCCATGTAGCTCTACAACCTCTGGTCACTTTGCTTCCTTTGAACTGCAGCTGATTAAAGTCGGGCATAAGGACCCATTCTACTGTGCTGTGGTCTATCGTCCACCTGGTCCAAACAGTTCTTTCCTTCAGGAGTTTAGTGACTTTCTATCCTCCACTGTGAAGCTGCCCAGACTGGTGATTGTTGGTGACTTTAACATCCACGTTGATGATCCCTCTGATCACTTTGCCATGAATATGACTCCTTCAGCTTTACCCAGCATGTTTCTGGCCCCACACACACCAGGGGGCACACTCTAGACCTTGTTTTTACCCTGAGTCTAAATGCTGACAGTGTTTGTCCTGAGGACGTTTATATTTCAGATCACCATTGCATTTTCTTTAACTTGTCAGTTTCTGCGTCCCCACCTCCTGCTCGCCGTATGGTTAGTTCTCGTTTTCTTAATGAGAGCACAGCTAGCAATTTTTCTGCTGCTTTTGATCCACCCTGTTCTTCTGATAATGACCCAGATTCCTTAACTTCTCAGTTTAATGAGCACTGCCTCTCCATTCTGGACAACATATGTCCTGTCAGAACCAGATCAGATCCTGCAGTGAACCCTACTCCCTGGTTTAATGACAGCCTTCACAGCCTGAAGAACCAATGCAGAAAAATTGAGCATTTGTGGAAGAAAACCCATCTCCATGTCCATCTGCTGCGCCTAAAGGATCTTCTGACATCCTTTAACTCTGCAGTCAGAGACGCTAGGGTTTCCTGTTTTTCCAACCTGGTGTCCCAGAGCAAAGGGAACCCCAAGGTGTTGTTTAACACCATCAGCAGCATCATCTCTCCTGCCTCTCCTACAGCCTCCATCCACTCTGTTACAGACTGTGAGAACTTTCTGTCTTTCTTTGTGGACAAAGTCAATAAGGTCAGATCTAGCATCTCTCCTTCAGCCTTATCGTTGCCTCTCCAGACTCCAACCAGGCCCATCATCCTAGATAGCTTTGCTCCTGTTTCTTTGCCTGAGTTAACCAAACTAGTTAACTCTATGAAGACCTCTGCATGCCCCCTCGACATCTTACCCTCATCTTTGTTTAAAAGTGCTTTTCAGTCCATCTGCCCCAGCGTGCTCTCTATAATTAATGCTTCTCTGGTTTCTGGTCAGGTCCCTGCTTACTTTAAGAACGTTGTAATCCACCCGCTTGTTAAAAAAATGTCTTGACCCCTCTCTCCATAGCCGCTTCAGACCCATCTCTAAACTTCCTTTCATCTCCAAGATCTTGGAAAAGGTTGTGGCTAAACAACTCACAGCTGCTCTTGATGAACATAACATCTATGACTGCTTACAGTCAGGTTTTCGTAGAGCTCATTCTACTGAAACAGCTCTTCTTAGGGTCTCTAATGAACTTCTGACTCACAGTGATATAGGGGACTGTTCTGTTTTGGTCCTGCTGGACCTGACTGCAGCCTTTGACACTGTTGATGATCACCTGCAACTGGAGAGGCTCAGAGACTGGGTAGGCCTGTCAGGATCTGCTCTGGAGTGGTTCTCCTCTTATCTCTCTGAGCGCTCCTTTTCTGTGGCCGTCTCCAAGTTTAGGTCCTCCACCACCTCCCTTACCCATGGTGTCCCACAAGGTTCTGTGCTGGGGCCTCTGCTCTTCCTCCCTATCTGCTTCCTCTTCAGCGCATCCTGAGCTCCTTCACAGGAATCTCCTACCATCTTTATGCAGATGACATCCAACTGTACATCTCCTTTAAGCCCCATGAGACGTCTAAGCTGCAGCTGTTACACACCTGCTTAGACTCTATCAAAACCTGGATGGCTGGGAGCTTTCTTCAGCTGAATGAAGATAAGACTGAGATCCTCATCTGTGCCCCAGACAAGCTGGTTCTCAAAGTCAGAGACTCTCTTGGTCAGCTTGCTTCTCACACCAAACCTTCTGTAAGGAATCTTGGCGTGACCTTTGACCCAGCTCTCACCCTGGATTCTCATGTCACTTCTCTTGTTCGCTCTTTCTTCTTCCATCTCAGGAACATTGCTAAGCTGAGTGCCATTCTTTCCCGCTCTGAACTTGAGACAGTTATCCGCACCTTCATCTCCTCACGCTTAGACTACTGTAACTCTCTTTTCACGTGTCTGAGCAGAACCTCCCTGAACCGTCTACAGGTGGGTCAGAACGCCTGTGCTCGGCTTCTGACCAAGTCCTCCAAACACACCCACATCACCCCGCTTCTCCTCCAGCTTCACTGGCTGCCAGTCAACTTCAGGGTTAATTTCAAGATCCTGGTTCTGGTCTATAGGGCCTTACATGGACAAGCACCATCTTACATTGGTGATCTTCTTAGTCCCTACACCCCTAGCAGGTCCCTGAGGTCCAGTGATCAAAGCCTACTGGTTGTGAAGCACCAGGCTAAAGACCAAAGGTAACAGATCATTTGCTGCTGTGGCCCCCAGACTCTGGAACTCTCTCCTCCTGAGCCTGAGATCAGTGGACTCAGTGGTCTCCTTTTAAAAGCAGCTGAAGACTCACTTGTTCAAGCTGGCTTTTGTATGACCTTCTTCACCACTCTCTCTTTATTCTGCTCTCCCCACCTATTCCACCTTCCTCAGGATCCCTCTTTCCTGTTCACTTTCTTTCTTAACATTTTTTTATCACAATTGCCTATTTTTGCTCATTTTAAATATATTTTTAAACATTTTCTAAATGCTTTTTTATATATTTACATTTTTTTTGTTTTTGTGAAGCGCCTCGTGATTTTTATCTTGAGAGGCGCTATAGAAATGATATTTTCTTCTTCTCTCAGATGTCTGTTTTTTGGTTTAAACAAATGGCAAGATCCTTTCATCTTTAGGGACCTTTTCATTTCTGAAGAACCAACTAAAGTGTTAGAAGTCAGCTGTAAGATGGATGGGTTTTGTAGGGCCTTGATCAAGTCTTGAGGTCCACACAGTGAGCTCGTGTGAGATGTTTACAATGTTTCTGAGCTCACATAAAGCTTCCTTAGTTATTTTTTGGTTGTTTGTCACCTTTAGCTGCAGACTAACAGGGTCTTGAGTCTGAAATATTGGCAGCATTTACGTGAACGATTGCTCTGCTTGGTTATTGTGGACTTACAGCAGAGAGTTCTTTTCTCAGGTAGCACCATCTAGAGCTGTCTATATGTCTAAAAGGAAACATTTAGACTTGTGGACATGTTTACATTGTGGGGACATTTAGCTGGTCCACACAAGGCTAAGCCCCCTAAAACTTGGTTTTAGAGGAATGGTGTAAATTTAATATTTTAGTATAAGTTAGTTTAGGTTAGGAAAAGAACCCCACTGGTAAGTGTTGGGTATGAGTTAGGCATAGTGGAGTCACGAAAATGAATGGGAGTCAATGGAGGTCCACACATACAATTGTGTGTGTGTGTGTGTGTGTGTGTGTGTGTGTGTGTGTGTGTGTGTGTGTGTGTGTGTGTGTGTGTGTGTGTGTGTGTGTGTGTGTGTGTGTGTGTGTGTGTGTGTGTGTGTGTAAAACACTCGTCTATAAGAAATGTCACCAATTCTACATCAGTCTAGGTACTTTTGCAAACACAAGCACACACTCTGTGATTGACATCTGTACCTAAGCAAATGTCAAACCCTATTGGCTAAAGCTGAACAGCACTCTTCTAATTACACAGGATGCTACGGGACGAGGGACGGTGTTAGCAAAGAAAGAAAATTGATGTATTTCCTAAAATATATCACAGTACGGGGTAAGATCACCACTTTTACGGCTCGCTAAATTACCATACATAATTCCTGTGACGGATGGACGGACAGATAGATACATAGGCAGACAGACAGATACATTTTACATCTGGTTTTCTGTTTCTTATACATTTTAAGTTGTACAGAAGTTAACTTATTCGTTCACATTTTTCACCATAATTTATTCTAAAGATTCTGTTTAGCATGAAATTTAATTTTTATATACATAAACTGTGATCAATATTCCATGTTCATGCACCATCCCCCCCCCACACACACACACACACACACACAAACACCAAAAAAATACAAGGAGTGTGTATTCAGGCTACAAACTCACCCTCATGACACACATTCATATAAACCTTACTCATTTAGGAAAGTGCTATTTTGTTCTCTTACTAAGAACGTTTTGGCAGACCGATCGACCGAGACTGCCAACCACCAAACCGAACCTCCAATCTCATTTTTCCTGTTTTGAAAGCACATAATGAGGGGCTCATATGGCTTTTAAAATATGCATGAAGCCTCATCAACTTCTCTATCAGAATAAGACAGATATGATTTGGACATCTATTTGTGAGTCCAGCATATCTCTGCCCCGGTGTGCTCGCATTGACCAGTGGATTCACCCTCTCTACTGATAACTGCAATCTGCAGCTTTCATCTCTCTCTCTGGCTCTCCTAGCTGATCTACCAAGCGTAATAAAAACTTCTCAAGCAAAATATGAACCAAGAAATCTGTTTGTATTATTAAGGCATACAGGAAAGGCAAATATTTACGCTTGTAACTTCATAGTAACACAAAGTTTTACATTGATGTATTTGGATTATCAGGAAACACCTACTGTTATGCCATTTATAGTGTTGTCCGCAGTTGAAAGAGACAGACATCCCCCACAGCTGTTTTAACTGAAGACAACCAGGAATCTTGCTTTTTTCACCAGTTATTCATCACTGATTAGAAAGTTAGAAATTAGTAGTTTGTAAGTGAAAAACTTACAGAACAATGCTACTACTAGTTTACCTGTTTAATTATAGATTCACTAGGATAAATACAGTAAAGTTTATCTCTCACCAAATAGAATATTTACTAAGAAATCACAATGTAACCATAGAAACACTACTTGGTGTGTGTGTGTGTGTGTGTGTGTGTGTGTGTGTGTGTGTGTGTGTGTGTGTGTGTGTGTGTGTGTGTGTGTGTGTGTGTGTGTGTGTGTGTGTGTGTGTGTGTGTGTGTGTGTGTGTGTGTGTGTGTGTGTGTGTGTGTGTGTGTGAGAGAGAGAGTCGTGGAGGATGGCTGCTTATACTGAGCCAGGATTCTCTGGAGGTTTCTTCCTGTTAAAAGGGAATTTTCCTCTCCACTTTCGCTGCATGCTTGCTTAGTATGATGATTGCTGTAAAGTCACTGACACTAGTCAGTGACTTGATGCAACCTGCTGGGTTCCTTATGTAGGAAACTTTTTTTCTGATTGGCTAAATGAACTGACCTGTATTGGAATGTTTACTATGTGAAGTGCCTTGAGACGACTCTTGTCATGATTTGGCGCTTTATAAATAAACTTGAATTGAATTGAATTAATCAGTTTTTGGTCAAACTACAAAATGTACCATTTTCTTGCAGCCCATTAAAGAAACAATTTGTAAGAATTTTACAGCAAAATAATCACAAAGCAGTCTAATGTCTCAATCATGTTGGAAGGAAGGTCATGACATTAATAAATAATGCAGGGTACAGGGACAATACACATGCATCTTTTATCTAAATGCAAACTATCAAATTCCAAGACTTGGTAAAGTTCAAAATGGCACAAATAATATCTAAAGTAAGAAATAAAATGCTTCCAAAAGAAATTAGTAAAAGGTTTATAGACAGAGAAGGTGGGTACAAATGGAATTTCAAAATACAAAGTGCCAGAACTACTTTAAAATGTATTTTTTTTACAATAGCAGGAGTAAAATTATAGAACAGCCTAACCGAAGAAATTAAAGAAAGTAATAACTTAAACCAGTTTAAAAGTAAATATGAAAGACACATTTTAAATGGATATAAGAATGAAGACATTGGGGTTAAACCAGGTCAGTAATAGGGTTGGTTTGTTTGTTACGTATTTTGTGAATTTGAAATGTACACATGTATGCTGTGAAAGTAAATATGATGTGGTGGGGGTTGCTTATGGTTCATTTTGTTTAGGCTTTATTTGTTGTATTGGTTTGTTTGGTTCATTGTTTGATGCTTGTTTTATATTTTTTCTGAGTAAGTTAAGACTAAAAGTGCATGAATGAGAGTGAAATTTAAGGGGGTAGGGCTAAATAAGTGTTTACTTCTGCATACCCCTTTTCAAACAAATTGTTGTAAGGATAAGTTGTAAGGACTGTGAATGCATATGTTAGAAATAAAAAAAAAATGAACTGAACTGAAGGTTACACTGAAACAGATTTCATTCTCAGCTAGCTGGTAGGGTGTCAGGCTTTATCTTTTCATAACGTCCAAAGAGGCTAGTCTGTGTTGACAATCTGTGAGTCCATGATGTTGCCTAGTCTGAGCTGTGCTAACGCTGCAGCGCCGCCATTTCTAACTTGGCACTGAACGGCAAAAAGCTTCAGAGTTGTTTAATGAACCAGCTAAAAAGAGTCACCCAGAAGTTATTTCTTGTACCCCCAAGAAGTCACAGCATCTTTTTCTTTCACTCTAATATTGGGCGAAGAAGGCTAGAAGCTAACATTGACCTAACAATGCTAATGGCGAATTAGAAGCAAATAGTTGGCTAATTTACTGTTTGCATTGTCAGCTCAATGTTAGCCTCTTTTTGACCATTTTGAAAGTAAAAAAACTGAAAACCCAGCCACCCCACAGAAAATTATAACCTTCCTTCCTAGAGCCCTGCACTGAAGCCCTAGGCCCTCGGGTCGGCTGTGTAATTACCTCAGACACGGGCCAGGCCGGGCGCCTTTATTTTTAATCAAATTCATTAAAAAAACTGAAACACTTAAATGCAGCAGTAGAGCCCTGCGCGGGACTGTTTTCTTCATCCCGCTCCTGCTGAATTTCTGTCCATTACCGCCCGCAACCGCAACGTGTGTGTTACACTCCCGCCCGCACCCGCAGGGTGCATGTCTACTCCCGCCCGCACCCGCAAAACTCAGAGAAATTATTACCTCACAATAAAAGAGATGCATTGAGTTTGCGTCCTCAACATGTCATTTTATAGGGTATACCAGGGATCGGCAACCAGCGGCTCTTCCATCCATCTGATGCGGCTCTCTGTGCTTGTAAAATAATGAATGGATTTTTAAATAAAATGCTTCATATTTTAATGAATTTTTTTCTGTAAGTCAATTCTAAATGTAAAGATTGTCTGCGTAAACCTGAACAGGCCCAACCCAGTCTTACTGTGAGACCGGGTTGACGGGTCACGCTTGTGCGTAATCATATGCGCTTTCTGAGCTGAAGAGGATGTGAGATTCTGGGCTTCTCCTCAGACGGCTCCTGGATGTGTCGCCACATTGGAGACAGGAACAAGCACTATTCAGCCAAAGTTTCATAATCAGGGAACATTTTCTAAGTGACAAGTCTCTCTGAGCGACAGGGTTTGGAAAACACTCGCTTCAGTGGGAGGAACCTTCCCACGTGCGCTCTGGTTCTGCGACGCGCTCCAAGCCAATCTCCACAACTTCAGCTCGCTGTGCACATATGCGCTAACAGTGAGCTGTGCTGAGCAGTGTCCAGCTCAGATGTTCAGATGGGAATCTTTTCTTGAGTGATTTAGCAACATCTGCAATGTGCGTAGAATAAAATGTCAGTTTGTCTGCATGCGTCCGGGTAATTCTTTCTATTCTTTCTCCGTCAAAATAAACGGTCGAATACGGGAACTATCCGGTCAACACAACACAAGCCCTGCTTTTGACTGTTTTGTTTTCTTGTGAAAATTGTTGGAAAGAGATCAAATTTAACTTGATTACCGCCAGAGCCAGTGCGCTGTCATCTCCGTGACGATAAATGAGGGGAAAAACAAATTGATCGGATCCTGCACGTCTTTTAACAGATTGGTCAGTATTGACACAATTTGTTTTCATTTAGTTGGTTAAAAAAATGTTGGGCTCGGGCCGGGCAAGAGAATCCTGAAAACCCTTTCGGACCGGGTCGGGCTGGGGCTCCACTCCCTCGGGCCGGGCTGGACACGGGCTCAGATTATAGGCCCATGCAGGTCTCTATTCCTTCCAACATGATGGAGATGTTAGAATATTTTAGGATAATTTCACAGTAAAATTCTTACATAGTTTACCTTTAATTTTGTTAATGTTTTTTGTTTTGGTTCAGATTGCTCATAAAATGAAAACCATGATGTATTGGAAATCACAAATATGCATGCTAAATAATTATAAAATTATGTTATGTGAACATCTCAGAGACAAATCAACTACTTGAACAACACAACTTCTCAATTTCTGGACCAAAACAAAAACAATCTAAATCGATCATCATTTAAACAGCAATCACTTGACAAACAGCATCATTTTAGACATAGTTATTACACAGTTATTACACACATCTACACTCAACGGCAGCAGCTGAAAGGTCCACACAGTCTAATATTTTAAGAGTTCATCTTACTGACTGCCTCTCTAGGATTTTAGATGTTGTTGAAAACTGACTGAATACAAATGATGGCAACCGCACTTCTTTTGGTTTCTTGAAGACGTGTCCCTTCTCATCCGAGGAGCTTTGTCAATTCTGACTGACAAATCTCCTCATATAAGATGCAAAACGTCCAGTTGCCATCATTTGAACCACTTTGGATTACCATGACCCAGATGACTGAGAACCTTTACCAGCACATCTGGTACGTCAATACAAACAACGCAGGGCAGTCCATGTGCCAGGTGCGTACATGATGGTTTCTGCATGAAGGAACACCACATTCAAGATGTGTTTAAATAAAATCAGCTTTTATTATAAAACATGTTTTAAATAACCAGGACTGACACAGGTGCTGAACAACAAACCCATCAAACAATGACACAACTCTGACTAACTCAGATTAAATCAATTAAAACAGAATGGCCTTTAAAAAAAACCCTACCAACATGAAATAAATGAATGACAAGATTAGTTAAAATGCCAAATCCATTAAACATAATTAAAAGCCCAAAAAACAAAAGAAGAATGGGTTGGAAAACGTTGTGTTCCAAAAGCCCCATTAAAGAGAAAAAGGAAAATCACTCCGTGGCTCAGAAGACACCAAGAAAAAAAGTCTAATCTCTCCTGTTGACTAATGAATATAAAACATCTAAAAAGATGCTGACATTGTTTAGGAGAAAAACTGAAGACACGGGAGTCCAGATGTTAGACCATGCGAAGGTTTAAATTTTCTTAATGAGAGAAAATCCACACAGAGAGCTCAGGTTTTGAGATGAAGACCTAGTATAGTCTGTCACCTGGTTTTCTGCTGAAGAGGAGGTGTCTTCCTCATCGTCATCAAAGGAGAAGAAATCACTCTCTCTGGCTGAATCTGTGTGATGTGAGGATGTGCTGGTACCTGTTTGTGGTTCCTCAAGGGCTGTTCTTCGGCACTCTGCCAGCAAAATTGCCTTAGCCTTGTCCTTTAACTCTTGTGACCGCAGCCAGCGAAGTTTGAACTTTGGAAGTGTTACGGCAGCAATTACAGCCTCTTTGTTTCCCAGAACATCAGCAAATCTGGTTTTGATCGCCTGACAAGATACACATGAGTAATCACATTAAATAAATGCATCTACATAAATCAGTGTTATTATTTGTAATGAAATTAATATTTATTATTATGATTGTTGAATAATAAAACATTAAATGCAAGTTCTTACTGTGACAATGGCGTCAGGAAAGTCCCTCAGTATTTGCAGATCACTTTCAAGGGATTCTGTATTCAGCATCAGCGTCTCTATCGTTGGCAGAGTGTACCATAAAAACAGTTGTCTTCTCCCTGAAGTCTATCTAAGGCAACTGTTAGGGGCTTCATTGCAGTACAGTACTCCTTTAGAAACTGGTGTTCCCTCTCTGTTATTGCCGTCAGTCCTAATTTTGAGGAGATGGTGTTAAGCTTAACCATGCATAATTCACAGATAGGGACCAGGGCATCGTAAAAGGAATTCCATCAGGTTGTACAAGGTACAAGCAGCTTTTTGGACACCAACTCATCAACCGTTTCAGCAGCCAAGGTTGGTCAACTAGCCTTGTTCCACAGGGCAGTGTATTTGGCAGTTACACTTCTGTAAACAGACTTTGTTTCAGGTTTTCACAGCAGCCGTTTGTCAACATCTATGCATGAAATCAGGTTTAGTGTGTGGGATGCACATCTCTTATGGGGGGGGGGGGGGGGGGGGGCAAAGTGTTCACAACATCACCATCAGTATCATAATCAGCATCATAGGGAGCATCATTTATGTCTGTAAACATAACCTCCTCTTCCTCTTCCTCAGAATCACTCCCCTCAAGCGGCTGGTACTTCTTAAATGCTTTAACAAAATTAGAGCCGTTGTCTGCCACTGTTGCTGTGATTTTGTGCATTATTCCATATGTTGAGTGTATATTGTCAAGCTCAACTGCAATGGTGTCATGAGTATGACGCCCCCTAAAGCGTCTGCAGGCAAGAGCTGCTTTTCCTCTTTCCAGGTTATTTGCGTTGATCCAGTGTGCGGTCACACCGATGTAACTTTTATTGTGGGAAGTCCAAATGTCTGCCGTAGCTGAAATGAACTCTGTTTTTTCAAATGACTTTTTGAGCTCAGCATTCATTTTATTGTATTCGCTGTCTATGAATTTAGCAAAAGTCTTTCGGCGTGGGGCAGTTCCGCTTCCTCCTCCTCCTACTGGGATTTTCCCTATGATGGCTTTAAATGACTCGGACTCCACAGTGGACAGGGGTAGCATGTCTTCAACAACGTACCTTGCAGTCATTGTGTTCAGCTGCGCCCTAGTAACCTCTTGCTGTTGCTTACCCGAAAAATCAAGCTTTGCTTGTTTTAACGGCGTGCTTCATCTCCTTCGCTCAAGCTGACGGGAGCTGCAGCAGCTAGTGCTGTTTTAGCGTGTGCGGACGTGAGGTGCTTCATTAGGTTCGAGTTGCTTGAGACAGACATTGACTAGGTCTTTTTTCCTGGGCATAGTGTGCATGTAACGTAAACATTCTTCCAGTTCAAAAACGCGACTTTAGAATAATCTTGGCTCTTCTGCATTGTCGCTCGCTCTGTTGTGCCTGCAGCATGCAGTGAGACGGCGAGAACAGCCTCCGCCCACCCGGAGTCATCATCATATTTCCAACTGCGTTTCATCAGTGACTCCACTTTCTCTCCCTGCAGCTGAAGTGTGGCTGTCAGAAAGCCTCATACCGTTGCTCAATGTTCAGTATATATGTCTATGGTTCAACCACATAGTAACACACAACATTACATCCCTAGTAACGGAAATGGCGTTGCAACGGTGGGAAGAGTAATTAATTAGATTATTCCGTTACCTATAAAATAACGCCGTTATACTTAAACGCCATTACTCCCAACACTGCCTACCAATGAAGTTTTTTTTTTATATATTTTGAATTTTTTGTTCTTGTGAAGCGCCTTGTGGTTTTTATCTTGAGAGACGCTAAATAAAAGATCATTTTCTTTATTTCTTTCTAAGTTTTTGTTCTAAAAGCCATCATTTTTACTAAATTAATTCAAGTGTTTTCTGAGATTTAAAAAAAAATTAGAGCATAGAGTTGATTTGTTTGTCAAATTCTAAGTGAAATCTAAAGACGAGACTCCTGATATGGGTCTGAATATTAATCAGTAAATAATAAAACCTTCAATAAGATGCTACCATACCTTAAAGAATTAAAAATGGGGAAAGAGGGCCAGTCTGATCTGAAAGGGCAATGTATTCCACGGTCTCAGTCCTGCCACTTTACAAGATCTCTCCCCAAGTTTTGCAGCTTACGGTCAGTATGTCTAACGCCCGGAACACACCAGCTGCCAAGTGGATCCCTCACAAAATTTGTGTGTTGTCCGCTCCTCCTCTGTTCGCATCAGGCGAGAATTTTCAACGAGCACTTCAGCTTATGCCTTCTGTTTTCCAAATCCCCCACCCCACCCCCATGTCCTTGCTGTCTGTGTGTGTGTGTGTGTGTGTGTGTGTGTGTGTGTGTGTGTGTGTGTGTGTGTGTGTGTGTGTTTGTGTGTGTGTGTGTGTGTGTGTGTGTGTGTGTGTGTGTGTGTGTGTGTGTGTGTGTGTGTGTGTGTGTGTGTGAGTGAGACCAGTTTGCCCCACTTGTTGATGTCAAAAACAGTGCTGATCCTGCTGCTGTTTTGTAGACCAGTTCCGTTCTAAATGGTTGAGTAACCTAGTGGTTGTGGTAGTAAGCATCGCTATGGTATATCTACCATTGAATTAAACGTATTTGTTTATATTCACATTTATTAAATCCATCTTTTCTTGTAAAAACTGCATTTAAAATTATGTAAATGCCATGTTTCTCTGCAGGAGTGTGTGTGTGTGTTTGTGTGTGTGTGTGTGTGTTTTCATTTTCATCTCTCTAGTTTGTTTAAATACACAAAAATGATCATATTTATCAATCGCTGTGTTTTAATTTGAAATTTTTCTTTTATTTTGTTACATTTACCAGCCTGCCTCTTCTGCTTTGGTTTCACTTCCTGCCAGAATTTACGCGGCTCACGAAAAATTAGAGCTCACTCCGAAACGTTCGCTGCACGGCGCGAGCCTCTGTCGCGCTTTGCAGCTGACGTGACCGAGAGCGTAGGATAACAAGGGCGCCGATTAGAATCGCTCGTCGTTCCACTGCGCTTCGTCGCTTCCATGTCTGGTGTGTTCCGGGCATAACAACCTCTGACCAGCGGACCTTGGTGACAACACTGTGTGTAAGGTTGTAAAACGTTTGAAAGGTGCAGAGCCGTTAACAGATTTACAGACAGGAGAATTTAAAAATCAATCCTAAACATCACCAGCAACCAGTGGAGGGGCGCCAACGTCGGCATGATGTGCTCTGACCGTTTTGTCTTTGGGGGTACAAAAATAACCATTTCAGACTCACAACCATTAAAAGAAAGATTGTTTGAAATAACTCATCATTGCACCATCAATCAATCAATCAATCAGATTTTATTTGTAAAGCACTTTTCAAGCAAAGTGCTTTACAAAATGATCCCAAATTCCCATAACAGTTTAAAAACATTGGCATATGCAAACACACACACACACACACACACACACACACACACACACACACACACACACACCAGTAAAAATTTATATACGGCTGAGTTCAGATGAGCCAAGTAAGGTAAGGGAACACCATCAGAGGAGCCGTCTGCCCCGGCAGCATCAGGTCTTCCACACTAAGTCAGGGCGCTCAGAGGAGGGGGAGCATAGACCCCCACCTCCACTTAAACACCACCTATAGAGCGCCCAGGAAGAAACAGTCGACCACCACCCCCTGGGCAGAGGGCCCCTACAGAGGATACACTGGATTAAAATGAGTAAAAAGATGAAAAGAAAAGAGCTAATATAAATGACAAAAGTAAGTAAATAAGTAATAAATAAAATCATATAGACAGTCAAACATGCAAAGCAAGCAATAAAATATAATCACGTAAAAAGTGAAATAAAACTATAGTAAATAATTAGATACTGTAGAACAATATAGTTTGACCCACATTTTCATCACAAGATGAAGTTTGATTTACAGTTTTGGCCCAGATTCTTTAGCAGACATGTTCAAGCTTTAGTGGCTCTGAATTAAACCAGTAGTCGCTGCCCTAGTCATTAACAAACACTGAGATGTTGGGACAATAACTACACTGAGAAACCGGGTACTCTCATCCTTGACATTAGAGATAATGTGCTGCGGAGCCTTTGTGATCAGGAGAAGTGGACTCGGGCCAAACAGGTTGGCAGCCTAATGCTGATTAGAGTCGGCCTCCACCTCGTTGAAATGGACAGTTTATTAATTGCAGGATAAATTTGACTGGAGCTATTCTATAAAAATTGAGTATTAAAGCAGAGGCAGCCGAATGTGTCCCCTCCGTCTGCCCTTATTCCTCCTCAAATGTAGCTTTTGTCTCCCACATACCCGTCGTCATTAGCAGCCCCGTGAGAGGCAACATTCCCTTTCACCTTCCCCCAATAACGTCCAGATTTGCATTAGCTTCCCCTCCCTGTCCTTCCCAACTCTTTTACAGCGTTTTACATTGTTTTCCAAACTCTCACGAAAAGGTCACGCTGTCTGGTCGCTGTGAATGGTCGTTTCATGCCTACCTCACATTACCAGCAGAAGTGGCATTCCCATAAACCTGCAGCCGTATTCATCATAATTATGATTCCATGACAGGGTCATCTCCTCCACCTCAGATGCAAAGCTTGTAAAGGCTGCCTTTCTGCCAGCGGGTCTCTTGTTACGGAACCTGTAATTGGCTGATTGGCGGTTAGGAGGATGCACTGCTGTCTTGTGAATAGATGACCAATATGAGGCGAGTGTGGTCCCCAGGGCAGACAGGTACCTATTAAGGGCTCCTTTCCAGCTCGACAGCTCATTGTCATTGTTATCCACATCAAACCCTTACACGGTACTCCTCTCATCCTTCAGTGCTTTTGCCCCTGCCACAAGAGTAGTAAACTCCAAACTTCTAAATTGTCTGTTGTTCTAAGAAAGTACATCCTGGCCCAGTTTTTCCCTGCTGCAGGATGCTTTATTGCCCCGCTCGGCTGAATTGCTTTCTCTGCGAGTAGTTAGACAATGGATCTCGAAATTGCTCATGTCCTTTAAAAAAAGTCAGTGTCAAGCAGTAGTAATTAAATTCCAGACTCTCTCCGCAGTGGATAATTCACCCCACCATTCATTCTGTCCATACACATCAACTCTCTTTTTGCGTACACTACACTTGGCAGCAGATGTTTGGCTTTTCTGAGGCACAATAGCTCAAAGACCATTAAATGGATTTGTATGTAATATTTACAAAGGTGAGTATTTTCAATCAGTCTTTATGTACTACAGAGAGCATTTCCCTCCATTACCATGCTGAATGGTCTGCAAAAGTAGAGGGTAAGGAGGGTAAATACTCTGTCTTTATGTCAAGATTATCTATGCAGCTTTTAGGCAGTGCTGGAAGCTCCTTTTGTTTAATAAAGGCCTGATTAATGAACAGAGCAACGGAGGTAGATGGGCGGATAGGGAGAGAGAAAAGAAACAGAAACACTCCTGAGCATCTGCCCTCTCTTCCTCCTCTCCACAAATGGATAAGTCCCCGTCTGGTTCTGGCTCAGCCCTGATTCCCTCATTTATTCTTTTTCCACCTGACAGGAGGAAGAACAGCTCAAACGTTGCATCATTCAGCCACACCTAAGGCCTTTTCTTTGCTGTTTTCAAGCATCAAAGGAACCCAAAGCTTTGAGAAGAGGATCTGTAATCAGAAGTGAACGGAGGAAGTTTAGCTCTCTGTAAGACCAGACATCTGTATCCATTCAATACATTTTAAACCCACCAGATCAAAGAAGAGGATTTACTGCAAGACAAAAGCTCATTTCAGACGACTCCCTGGGAAATTTTCTTTTTCTCGTAGACATATTCTTAAAGTTTACTAATTAAATACACCCGTACACTCAGAGGAGGATGTGAGAATTACTAAACTCCAAGAATAACTACATTTCCCTTTTCCTGTTTCACAGCTCATGTTTGTTGGCCCAAAGACTGGGAGCTAAATACATCTCAACATCCTAATCAGATTTTGTTATTCGTTTTCTTTGATTTAAATCCCCAAATTACCAAACCTGCTGGTTCCTTAGAAGAAATACAGAATAGCCTCCAACTGGGTCAGAGTGATAATTAACTAAATGTGTGTTCTGGTGTTTTAGACTAAAGCTTCTTCTCTATAATTAGACTGTTGCACAGCTGTAGCATGCTTACCATATTAGTTACGGCATCCACAGTGGATTTATGTGCTTAAAACAGGGAGATTCAGATGCATCTGAGAAAAACAAAGATCCTTCATTGACATGAGTGCCCAGCTTCTATCCACTTTGTTTTTAACAACACATAATTTCACATGTTGCATTCAGCTGCCAGCTAATTAGCCTACTGTGTTATTGTAAAAAACAAAGGCTGTAATTAAATTGCTTACCAACAGAATTTGGAGGAAAGAGTCTAGACCATTTTGAAAGTTCACAGGTTTAACAGCACAGAGGTCAGCGGAGAAAAGAAGATAATCCACATCTTCCTACAGTGGTGACACTGTGGAGGCATTTTAACAGCTGGAAAACTGAACTGTTGCTGCAGATGGAAGAACAAAAGTTGTTTTAACTGAACAATTATTCTGTCTCAGAACTTGCACAGTGACGCAGTGGTTAGAGCTGTTGCCTTGCAGCAAGAAGGTCCTGGGTTTGCTTCCCAGCCTGGGATCTTTCTGTATAGAGTTTGCATGTTCTCCCTGTGCATGTGTGGGTTTCTCTCTGGGTACTCTGGCTTCCTCCCACAATCCAAAAACATGACTGTCTAAATTGTCCTTAGGTGTGAGTGTGTGTGTCTGCATGATTGTTTGTCCTGCGTGTCTGTCTTGCCCTGCGATGGACTGGCTCTCTGCCTAGGGTGTACCCCGCCTGATTGTCCATTGACCGCTGGAGATAGGCACCGGCCCATCGCGACCCTACGTGGACAAGCGGGTTCAGAAAATGGATGGATGGATGGAGAATCCAGTCTGGAACTCTTTCAAATGACCAGGGGTCTCATTTATCAAACATTGCGTAGAATCCTTACTAAAACCTTTGCTCAGCAAAAAAAAAGTACTTACGCCAAGTAGGTTTGTGACAATCAAACATGGAGCATGCACAGCTGCACGCAATCTCCGCTTCATAAATCAGAGACTAACGAGAATGTTTCTCAGCTGCATTTTAGTTGCATCCCGCCCTCACCACGCCCACTTACTGCCATAAATAGTCAATGCAAAGTGCCTTGTGGATCTCATGCATATACATAAGCTGGCTGTTGCAAAGCTCCGCCAACGACGATGGCGACTGTAGATGAAGGCAGATCAAGGAAGCGCTATTTCACAGAAGCAGAAATTCAGGTACCTGTGGGTGAGGTGGAGAAATGAAAGGAAGTGCTTTTGCAAAACAAATAATGAAAATCCACTGAGTGGCACAGCGTTGCTGAAGCCGTCAATGCTGTGAATTCTTCAGAGAGATCTGTGGCGGATATAAAAAACATGGTCCAATCGGGATTTGATCCCCAGGCTCCCGGGTGAAAGTCACATGTGTTAGTTAACCAGTCAGCCTAACGGAGATCTCCCTTGTCCAAGTAGCCAGGGCGCATGATCAATCGGGTCACGGTGACAGGACACACACACTGTCACAGACGCATGACATTCTGTCTCAATCTGTCCCCCTGCTGATATTCTGCATTTCGTATTCTGCGCTTCAGGCTGTGTGTGTGTGCACGCGCGCGCGCGTGTGTGTGAGTGCGTGTGCAAGTGTGTGTGTGCGCGCATGTGTGTATCCGTGTGGGGGTCTTGCTCTATATGAACACCAAGCAGTACAAGTGATAATGCTGCAGGTTTTCATAATTTTATCCTTCTCAGCAGCAGCACTGCAGGTGCTCTCCATGTCCAACATGTGCATAAGCCAGGTCCTTAGTCAACTTAAAGTTGCGCACATTTTTCCGCTAAGTTTTCTTTCATAAATCTTAAAGTTTGCGTGGAAAGTTGCTTAGGCAGTTTTCCGACCCCGTTTTGTGCGTAAGCAAGCTTGATAAATGAGGCCCCTGCTCTAGAGTAGGGGTTGTTTCAACTAGTCAACTTCACTGCTTTGTAGTAACTTTTTATGCCTGTCATAAACTAGTCGCTGTCATGTGATAATGACCGACAAGATGCAGTCCTTGGAAAAGACAGCAGGTGACAAGCCCCTGCGCGTTGGTAGGGGTCGTGCTGTGCCAGAGCGTCGGTATCTGACGCCCGCCGTAAAATGGATAATTGACCGAATTGTGACGTTTACCCTCTTGCAATTTAACCTTCCCCTCACCTCCATCCTAACCTTAACCAGCATGCACATGCAGAGCTCTGATCGCTGACGCCCTCCAGACATCTGCGTCCTGAACATGGCCACAGTAACATTATCAAATTAGGTGTCACCACCTCAAAAACAAGTGTAACAGGCGATCGTTTGTCGGCTCATTTCCTTTTATGTTTTCTGTCTTTTATTCGTGTCTGATGTGTTTCGCTGCAGTGGAGCACATCACCTGTTTTGTCCTCCGGTGATTTCAACTTACTGGTGCGACCGGCGCACAGTGCGCACTCCGCTGTTTTTGCAGTCAGTAGATCTTTTAGAACTGCAGTTCAACTCATAAGGTGAATAGATATGAAGCCAGGTAGCAGTTTTTCTTTAGGATTGAGAGGAGATGCAGGAAGATAATAAACAGGCAGGACAGAAAAATAGTCAAATGAAAACAAGTTAGTTTTTGTACCTGGTGGTTGCAACAAACAGACACAATTGAAGGTAATCAGAAGTGAGGAACAGAAAATGAAATAAATATTTTAATGTTTAGAGCAGCAGGAACTCTGAGAGACTGCAGGCACATCAGTGAGTTTGTGGCCGCTGCACAGGGGGAGGGGGGAGAGGGCTGAAGCAGGCAGTAAAGATGCAAAAACTACCGTTGTTTAAAAAAATGTGTGTTAACTTCGAAAATGTGGTTGTAATTTGAATTGTCAAAAACTCCAGCGACCAGCAGAAAGTGAAAAATAAAAAAACAACACACAATCCAACAAGAGCAAAATACCACTGCGTCAGCCTAATGAGGACATATAAAATCAACATTGTTTTACTGAACAATCACACGATAATAAATCACAGTGCATTAAGTGCCAACCACAGCCTTAAGACATGTGTTGAAAATACCCAGGTCCATACTGATGAGAGCACCATGTAAGCACCTGTGTGCATACTGGCGCGTGTATATGTAAGGTTTCTCTATAGGAGCGTCCAACTGAGAGTGTGAGGAGCCACAGATCTGCCCCCCAAAGATGTGCAGGAGACGGAGGGAGCTTCAACTCCCACTGATCCAGGAGCTGCCCCAGAGTGCAGGGACCCCAGGGAGACTGTAACCAGAAAAGCCCCTGCCCCCTCTCGAGAGGCACAGAAGATTGGCCCGTGGGGTCACAACCAGCAGCCGGCAGAGTCCTGGAAGATATCAGCAGCAAGCCTGCAGGCCCACCCGCAGCCCCCCACACCTAAGCCGGCTGAGCCCGGGACCCAGCGCACCGAGACCCAGGGGGCGACCAGCCCCGTCGGGGACCCAACAGAGCCCAAGGACTCAGACCCCACCAGGCAGCCACCGGGATCGATCAGGCAGACTCCAAAAATGTTAAACCCCCTAGCCACGGACACTCAGGCAGACCATGGTACCACACTCAGCAGCAAATGTGGCAGGGGGAGGGCAGGCGAAGATGTGTAGTAGCACAAGAAAGTCCCAAGAGAGGGGAGGAATCCAAGACCCCACCTGACATATACAACCATACCCAGACACAGTCACATGCTCTGTCCCTCATGCTCAAACACACATACAACCGTAGACTTACAAAAATGAACGCTAGACACCCACTCATGCTCCCCATACACACCCTTTCACTCTGGTCCTACTACTTTTAAAGTCAAAGCCTGGTGGACTGCCAGACCTGAAAAGTATTTGGGAAAACCATTTACTTATTTATAACTGATATTTTTGTATTTTATTAATTTTTTCCAATGAATTTAGCCAAGTACTTGATCAATGAAATGCCATGCAAGTTGCTTAAGAAAAAAATACAAATAAAATGTGAAATTTTAAAAACTACAAAAATAGTTGCAGCACCAAAGGTATTTTTTGTGGCAAAAAGGATTAAAACAGTGTTTTGGTGATTTGGAGCACATTAGTGGCTCAATGTAGATATGTCTAGATTCAACAGACATTAAAGATGGCGAATGGAATTTGATATTGGTGTAATTTGGACTGGATTTGCACTTAAGGGCGACGGTGGCACAGGAGTTAAGTGCTCGCCCCATAATCGGAAGGTTGCAGGTTCGAGCCCCGCTCAGTCTGTCACTGTCGTTGTGTCCTTGGGCAAGACACTTAACCCACGTTACCTGCTGGTGGTGGTCGGAGGGACTGGTGGCGCCAGTGCTCGGCAGCCTCGCCTCTCTCAGCGCGCCCCAGGGCAGCTGTGGCTACTTCATAGCTCATCCCCACCAGCGTGTGAATGGGTGAATGACTGATTGTGTAGTAAAGCACCTTGGGGGGTTCCAGGACTCTAGAGGGTGCTATATCAAATACAGGCCATTTACCATTTAAGGAACTACATGTATGTTTCCATCGACATGGCTCTTATACTCTTTTGGATTCTGTTTGTTTGTTATTGCTGTTGTAAGCCTGGGGTGTCCAGCTGTTTTTGGCCCGTGAGCTCCTTTTACAGTACAGTACAGGAGAGGTACTGCTATACAGCCAACCTGTTCCTTTTCAGTCCCTGACCCTCAGCCCTGCCCGGAGCCTAAGCAGCAATGTCAGTTTTTCATTGTGTTGAGATGCTTTGTCATGAATGAAAAAATATTTCCAAAAGCTATAGAATTCAAGAACAAGGTTTATTGTTGTTTAAATGGCATTTATACAGAGCCTTTCAAGTATTGTTATGTTGTGTTATGATTGTTTTTCCAAACATGCAACACAAAAAAATCACAAATAAAGCTGATGATATTTAAATAAAATACATGCTAAATGTGATCCATCCATCCATTTTTGGCCGCTGATCCAGGGTCGGGTCATGGGGGCAGTAGCCTAAGCAGGGAGGCCCAGACTACCCTTTCCCCAGACATTTGGGCCAGCTCCTGCGGGGGGAATCCTAAGGCGATCCTTGGCCAGCCGTGAGACACAGTCTCTCCAGCATTTCCTGGGTCTTTCTTTAGGTCTTCTTTCAGTTGGACGTGCCCAGAAAACCTCACCAGGGAGGCGTCGAGCACGCATCCTGACCAGATGTCCGAGCCACCTCAACTAGCTCCTCTCGATGTGGAGGAGCAGAGAATCTACTCCGAGCCCCTGCCGGATGACCAAGCTTCTCACCCTATCTCTAAGGGAAAGCCTAGCCACCCTGCAGAGAAAACTCAATTCAGCAGCTTGAATCCATAATAGTCCATGATAATAACAAAAGCAAATGTATTTGTACACATGTACATGTGTTATTATTTTTCTTCAAATTATTCTCTTAAGTGTTTTTTTTTTTTTTTTTTTTTTTTGCTGTAACAAGTAAATTTCTTCAATGTGAAGCACTTTGTGATTGTCTGTGATGAGTGCTATATAAATCAAATGTTTTTACTAACTTACTTTCATGGTGAAGAGAGAGCTGGGCTAGAAGGCAAAGCGCTCGATTTCCCGGTCAACCTACGTTCCTACTCTTACCTATGGTCATGAGCTATGGTGACTGAAAAAATGATATCAAGGATTCAAGCGGCCAAAATGAGTTTTCTCCGCTGGGTGGCTGGGCTCTCCCTTAGGGATAGGGTTAGAAGCTCGGTCATCCAGGAGGGGCTCAGAGAAGATTTGCTGCTCCTCCACATTGAGAGGAGCCAGTTGTGGTGGATCGGGCATCTGGTCAGGAGACCTCCTAGATGCCTCCCTGGTGAGGTTTTCCAGGCACATCCAACTGGGAGGAGACCCAAGGGAAGATCCAGGACTTGCTGGATGGACTATGTATCTCGGCTGGCCAGGGAACACCTTAGGATTCCGCCAGAGAAGCTGGCCCAAGTAGCTGAGAAGAGGGAAGGCTGTGCCTCTCGGTTTAGGCTGCTGACCCCACAATTCAACTCTAGATAAGGGGATGAAAATGGAGGGATGGATGGATAAATAAAACCTAAGCTGGTGAACTTAAAATTTTTTGCAGCTTCAACTTCTGAGTTGAATTCCAGAGTCTAGTTATCATATCTGGCTTTTATTGAAGCACTTGGCATCACCAGGGTGTGGATGACCGCTAATCTACACAACCTTTCTCCCAAATGGGAGAGTAATGTTTAGCACATACTATAATAAACATCTTTGATAATCTCAAACCCCCCAAACTACTGTCTAAAGTATATAAGACACTGTCCAAAATAGACGATAAAATTGCAATCCCTATTGAAAAATGGGAGGTGGATCTATCAGTTAGCTTTGACCAGGACTTCTGGTCCCAAACTTGTTTAAAAACTTTTAAAATGATCAGACACCCCAATTTACAATTAATTCAGTACAAAATTCTACACAGAGTACACTATACAGGTCATCGGATGTTCAAGATGGGGTTTGTGTCGTCTGACACCTGTACACACTGCACAAACAACATTCCTGACAATTACATTCATGCACTGTGGTCCTGTCCACCTGTCCAGGAATTTTGGGGTAGAGTATGTGAGGATCTGTCAAAATGTCTGAAATGTCATATCCCAACTTCCCCCTCTCTTTGTTTACTGGGGAAGCTGGACGATGTCCCGATTGCAACATCTTTGGTTCACGTGGTTCTGACTGCCATATGCATCGCTAAGAAAACTATCCTCTTGAATTGGAAAAATAGAGAAAGTCTCTGCATTAACCAGTATAGAAATCTTTTGTTAGATCATATTGCACTTGATATAGCCACTGCTTCCACTTCAGATGAATCTCTCTGGGCTCCTTTGATCGGTTCCATCACATAGCGAGGGTGGGGGGCCGTTGATGTTGTCCTGTGGGATGGTGTGGGTGGGGGGTGTGGGGTCTGAGTTTGGAGTATCCGGATGTTCCCTGGAGGTGGGTTCACTGGGGGTGTCTGGGACTGGGGGGCCGTTGCCCCCCTCTGGAGGTGCTTGGGTTGCCTCGGGGGGTGGACTGCTAGCGGTTGTGAGTGGGGCCTCTTGGGGATCTTGGCGGCGGCCATGGGTCACTGCCTGGCGGCTGCAATGCCCCTGGGCGGGTCTGGGTGGGGGCCTGGGGGCTCGGGGTTTTGGGGTGGCCAGCCCCGTGTGGGGATCTGGGCTGGGCCTTGGGGGTCGGGTCCTGACATGTATGCTGCCGGGAAGAAGGCAGGGACACCCAGCAGTGCCTGGCCCGGGTTCGGGGGCCTCAGGTAGACCTTGGCTCCTCTGCCGTTCCATCACGGGGAGGGGGAGGTCCAGGAGGGGGAGGACCCAACCTTACCTGGATGTCCCATGTCTTATATATTCTGGAAGTTGTGCAAATGCAGGGGTGGGCATAGATATTCTGCTGGGGTGGGGCTGGGTTGGTGCCCTCGGACTCCGTGAGGCTCTGTAATGCTGCTGCTTTGGGCCCTGGCAGGATGGGCTGGGGGTCTCCATGCCCTGGGTGGCAGTTGGACAACAGAGGTGCCTTTTGGGGCCAGTAGGGGAGCTGGCTCCCTGGAAGGCTAAGCCCAACCAGCCATTCCTCCCCATCCCTGCATATTTCTCTCCTCCTGCTCCCTCACATCATCACACAAACATACACATAGGACCTTGGGGGGTGGGCAAGTCAGGGAGTGCGGGTATGGACCCCATTTCCACATTCCTGTGGAAACCTGCCCCCCAATTTTATTTGCACCTTATACACTTCCACTGACGACATTCCACACAAACACACACTTAGGGCCTTAGGAGTGAGCACATTCAACGGCATTTGGCAGGGGGATATTTCAGCCTCCTCCCGAGTGCCGGTGCCCACTTCCAAAATTTAAACCGCACTTAGACACTGATGGCTGAGGGTGTAAGTGGGGTGGTGCGGTGGCATCAGCTGGCATATGCTGGATGATGCCCGCACTGCCCACTCACCACAGCCATGGAATACACCTCATGATCACACAACACTATATTGGAGCAGGCGGAGGGAGACTAGGGGTCTTAGCCACCTCTGTTGTTGCTGGGCTTCCTGGGGCTGGAGGCTAGGAGGGAGATCTGGCCGTCTGGTTGGGGTCTGGGGTGGTGGGTTGCTGTGTTCAGCGTTGGGCGGGGGAGCCTGCTCATCAGCACCCCAGCAGAAAGGGTCAAACTCTGGTTACCGGTGATAGTTGTACCCAATGTGCAGCAGTACCGGGACCAGAGTGAATAGGGTGTGTATGGGGAGCATGAGTGGGTGCCCAGCGTGCATTTTTGTAAGTCTTGGGTTGTATGTGCATGTGTGAGCATGAGGGAGGGAGCGTGTGACTGTGTTTGTGTATGACTGTATATGTCAGGTGGGGCCTTTGGGTCCTCCCCTCTCCTGGAACTTCTCTTGATGATATAGATCTCTGTCCCCCCTCCCCCTGCCACACCTGGTGTGGGGGCTTGTGCCTTGGTCTGCCTGAGTGTTCGTGGCAACCGGGTCTGGGGGTTTAAATATTTTGGCATCTGCCTGTTAGATCCCGGTGGCTGCCTGGTGGGGTCTGGGTCCCTGGGCTCTGCTGGGTCCCCGGCGGGGGTGGTCGCCCCTGGGTCCCGGGTCGCTGGGTCCCGGGCTCGGCCGACTAGGGGGTGGGAGGCTGCGGGCGGGCCTGTGGGCTTGCCGCTGATATCTCCGGGGACTCTGCCGACTGCTGGTTGTGGCCCCCCGGGGCGATCCTCTGTGCCTCTCGAGCGGGGCGGGGGCCTTCCTGGTTGCAGTCTCCTTGGGGTTCCTGCGTTCTGGGGCAGCGCCTGGATCTCTGGGACTTGGAGCTCCCCCCGTCTCCTGCGCATCTTTGGGGGATGGATCTGTGGTCCCTCACACTCTCTGTTGGGCACTCCTATAGAAAAACCTTAAATAAACAAGCGCGTGTACACACACAGGTGCTCACATGGTGCTCTCAAAAGTATGGGCTTGGGCACGTTAAACACAGGTCTTAAGACTATGGTGGGCACTTAATATGTTGTGATTTATTATCGTGATTCTTCAGTTAAGCAATGTTGATTATATATATATATTTTTTTCTTTTCATCAAGTTGACGCAGTGAGAGGTAGATCTTGTTGTATTGTTGTTGTGTCCCTTTTTTGTGTCCCTTTGTTTTTTTTTTGTCTTTTTTCTGCAGGTCTAGAAGCAGACTCTAGTTCATTATTGTTTATTTTTGTGGAACCCCCCCCCCCCCCCCTCTCCCCACCTTTTCTTTTCCTTTCTCTTTCACCTCTGTCTCCGTGTCTGGTCGGAATTACAAAGCATTCAGCAACAATAACAATAAAGTTTTAAGTATCAGGCGTGACATTAAAAGCAAACGCTTTGATGCTCCACCTGAGAATAAATCTGTAAGGCTTGTCACCAGCATTCAGACATCAATTCTGCTTGCTTCACAGCCAGACAGGACACGGTAAAAAAAAAAAAAAAAAACATCTTTGCTAGTTGTGTGATTTGAATTAGTTTCTTAAATATGTCAAGAATATACTTGATAACATAAAAAGGCCCCTTTTCTGATTTTGGATATGCTTTTGCTATACAGAGAGCTTTATAGAGCACAAAAGAAGAAAACATCATGTGTACGCCATAATCCCCAGCTTTGCCACAACTGCAGAGAGCTGCAGGATCCACCTCAAAAAATCTATTGACACTCGGTAACACAAAAGCGCTGTTTGATTTCTCTGAGCTCCGGATCATGATCTCCCCTCAAACTGCAGCCATGAATTTTTATTAATGCTTTTGCTTCTATTCTAAACTAATTAATGCATTTGCATGAAATGCCAATAAACAACAAAGTGTTTCTCACTGTCTGTTTTCATTAGCTGTGCAGATGCAGATAAAGACAACATAAGCAGAGACTAACTGTCTTTCGCTTTGGTCTAAATAAAGAATCATTGACTGTCAGACAGATATTATTGAAAAGACTTCCCACAATCCTAAACCCAGCAGAAAGAACCTCTTAGCCTTCAAGGTCCAGTGTGTTAATACATCTTTTATAATGTCTGGAGCAGGTACTGTCAGTACTACACTCTGCTAGCCTAGTGAACTAGACCAAATTCTTGCTTTGCAAAGTTTGGTCTAGGCATGCTCCATTGGAACCTCCACAGCTCCTACCAGGACTCTGGCTAGCCAATCACAGCTCTCTAGAGGGGTTTCAAACACAAAGAGCTGTGATTGGTCCATACTGGTGGGCCAATCATAGTGTTCTATCTGCTTAGTGAACAAATCAAAGAGCTTCATCTGCTTTGTGGGCCAATCAGGGCACTCTATATGCCTGGTGGGTGGGATGATGCAACAGAGTGAAACATTCATTGTCCAGTGGAATGCGGAGATCATTTGAAAGACAACGGTAGAACCCGCCCCACAACCGAGAGCCGTCAATGGAGCGTGGCCAGACTAAATAATACATTTATTTAGTCTGGCTTGCCAGGCTAACACTCTGCATGATGAGTCAGGATGGTAAACCTTAGAAACAACAGTCAAAACAGGAAGTTAAGCGGTTTAATGTTTAAGTTTTACTGCAGTACAGAGATGCTCCCTCTAGGACACACTAATCCGATTACAGACTAGGGTCCCTTCTGAAGAAAATGTTGTTAAAGTGTGAGTTATACCATGCACGGAGACTTGTTTAAACCAGACTTTCTGTTAGGAAAATACCTGGTAAAAAAGGCGTTGCCTGGAGGATCGCGAGAACGGCACTGAGGCAATGATTTATAGCACCCCCTTAACGCCACAGCCCCCACCCCACCCCCACGAGCGCTTTCAACGTTTCTTAATTGCAACAAAGAGTCATTAACATGCGTGCACAGGAGCACACACAAAGAGCAGACTCACCACTCAGGAGAAGAGCAGATACAGAAACTGACTCCAGGAAAGAAGATTTCCTGTTCACTTTTTTCATTGGACAAAAAGGGAGGAGGGAGTCTTTCTTAAGGAGGCGAGCGACTCTGAGCGCCAGCGTGTCATATCAGCAGGTGAGTGGTTGAGCCAGGTGGAGGTGCTGCGAGGCTCAGCAGAAGTTCAGTGCAGTGCAGCCACATAGTACGGTACAAAAATATCACCCTGCAAGCGCTACAGCAATCAGCTGTGGCTGGTTCTAAATCAATGCGGAGCGGAGTTTTAACCTTACCTGAAGATAGAGACTGAATTACGGTTTTGAGCTGAAATGTCAAATTTAAAGTAAATTGCACTGAACTGCCACATTGATGATTACACGTCTACAGTACTATTCGACACTCATCTATACAGGTTATCAGCAGAAAGAAGTTTATTCGAGTTTTACTCGCTCTTTCAAGTAAAGAATTTTGATAACATTGATTTTAAAAAAGGTTTCAAGTTTGAAATCTTGAGGCAAAAAGTTATATTGATAAAGAAGTCAAAATGCTGAGGTAAATTCTTGTGCGTCTAGAAGTCAAGCCTAAAGAAGCAACACCCACTGCACCCCCAACATCAATGCTCACCTGGTAAAATCCAAACATGAAATGTTTTCTTGTATTAGTTCCAGATGCAGATATTATCCAGAGCACAAATCAGTGCTTCCTTCAGTCACAATAAGAGTCTAAAACATTTGCATGCATTTTTGAGCCAAGAAAACAAATTATTCTCTGACAAAATTTGGACACCATGCCAATTTATTTATAAAGCACCATTTCAAAATAGCATGGCAGCTAACCATGAGGAATTTTGAGAAGTAGTTATGAGCCATTCCATTGGCAGATGTTATGAGAGCGTAAACGTTGCTACACAAGACATTATGAGTATCATGGTAATTGGGCCAGCACAGTTTATGCATTGAATCTCGTTTTAATGTCAAAATAACTTTATACCTGTTTTTAGACTTTATTTTTGTGATATTATTTTGTTTTAATTACTTTTATAATTTACTTTTTGACTTAGATTCTGCAAATATTTCATCTTTTTTTCTCACAATTTTTATTATATTTTCAAAACTTAGACAGTGATGAAAGATAGTTTTTCTTCTACATTTGATGTAGAAAACAATGACAACACCAAATTCAAGTAGTACCCATGGAGGTTTTATTCATTTAATCTCAAATACTTTTTGATCAATAAGAAACATATTGTTTTGCCAATTATGTATAATTGGAGATAGTGAATTCTGGGGGTGACGGTGGCACAGGAGTTAAGTGCTCGCCCCGTAATCGGAAGGTTGCAGGTTCGAGCCCCGCTCAGTCTGTCGCTGTCGTTGTGTCCTTGGGCAAGACATTTAACCCACGTTGCCTGCTGGTGGTGGTCGGAGGGACCGGTGGCGCCAGTGCTCGGAGACCTCCACAAGTCGGCAGCTGCACAGCAGACAAGCGCCGCTGCAATCTGAGATGCAGATGGAAAGGTTTCCATCCCAGAGCTCCACAAGCCGTCAGCCTGCGCAGCAGACAGAAGCCGCGATCAGACAGAGATGCGCCGGGCTGCAGGGAGGGGAGAAACGGGTGGAAAACAGAGGTCTCCCGAGAGCTCCACAAGCGGATAGTCGGAACCCAGCTCCACCAACATGTTATATTTCAACCCATTTTCTAAAGTGCAGCAATATGTCAAATGCACTGGGTTTTACCCTATTACATTTAAATTTCATGGTTAAACAGTACATGTTAAAATCTAAGCTCAGCTCGGTAGTGACCTAAAATACAAAAATATAATTTTACTTACCGAAAAAAATGAAGCGGAGACTCCTTGGACACTCTATTAGTGCAATTAGTGCCACAGCAAGTCATTTTGTCCAACAATTTCACAAAAAATATCCAAAAAATAATACACAAACACAGAGACTCAAAATCCCGGAGCAGTTTCCAAGCCAGACCGAGGCTCTGCTGAGGCCTTTCCACGGAGCTAGCTCTGTGGTCACGTGGGTCGGATGCTGAAGTAGCAAGATGGCGCCCATGAGTGGCTGTGCGTCTGCTAGGCTCCTGATCTGTTTTGGTTATTTGTTGTTTTTTATTGTTTTTTCTCTATCTGGTGCGGAGTCCCTGCTAACATATGATCGAGACTTACTGTTGTCGATCAGGTCCGCGATGATCAACCTCCAGAACTCCGATACCGGACCCGCTTTCCCACCGCCTCTGGAACCTGGCATTAACCCAGATCTCGGCCCTCTGTTACCTGTCGGCCTGCCGCTGCCCAGGAGGCCATGGAAGAGGAAATGGGGGAAGAGAGCCGGCTTCTTCGTTCAGCTTCGAAAGATCCTGAGAGGCGAAGCTCTGCCTGATCGCTGCTCCGCGGCTGTGTTGTGGCGGATCCAACAGAAACTTAACGGAGTTGGGCTGATCTCGCTGCTAAATGGAGCCCCTGATGCGGGACGATACCTGAAGGTGTGGGAGAAAAAGAACCTCCGTGGGCGTAGCCTGGAGTCGCTACGTAGCTTAGCCCGCCAGCCGCCCTCCATTATCGAGCCCGCGGCACACACATCACCAGATTCCTCCGCGAAAATGATGTTGATTAACGCGCACTCCATCGCCAACACGTCTCACATCCTCAACGATCTGTTCCGGACCAAAAAATTAAATTTTTGTGGATTTCTGAGTCGTGGCAGCGCGAAAATGACGTCACTCATCTCCGTGAGCTCTGTCCTCAAGACTGCTCTTTCTTCTCTGCTCCACGAACCACAGGCCGCGGTGGAGGAACAGCTGTTATCTTTAAGAAACACTTTTCGTGCCAAATTATATCCTCAAACTCCTACAGCTCATTCGAGATGATCATGATTAAAATTGGTCGAGTTCAACCAGTTTATGGAATTCTGGTCTATCACCCACCTGGATCTACTTCATCCTTCCTGTCTGACTTTCAGGACCTCCTATCTTCAACTGTTAAACTAGACAGGATAATCATTGTTGGAGATTTCAACATCCACGCTGAGGACCTATCTAACTGCTCCACTAGGGAGTTCCTAAACATGATGAACTCTTTTAACTTTTCTCAACACGTGTCTGGTCCCACTCACAGAGCAGGCCACACCCTGGATCTGGTCTTTTCCTACGGACTTCTTGTTGATAAGCTGCAGATAAATGATGTTGTGTTCAGTGACCATAAGTCAGTTTCTTTTCATATTAACCTAAATTCTGAATCTCTTTTACCAGTCTCTGCTAAGCAAAGACGTATTATCAACAGCTCTACCATTTTAAATTTCTCCTCCCTCTTTGACTTTGTACCTCCTTCCTCTGATGACATAGAGCTCCTTACTAACTCATTCAATGATCACTGCCTCAAAATTCTAGATCAGGTTGCTCCCTACAAAACCAGCCGCAGTTCCAGTGCCTCCAGCTCACCCTGGCTGAACAACCGGATTCTTGAACTTAGATGCTCCTATAGAAAAGCGGAACGACGGTGGAAGAGGACAGGTCTGGTTGTTCATCGCGAATATTTTAAAGAACTTCTCGCGTCATACAACGAAGCTGTAGAAAATGCCAGGTCTTCTTTCTTCAGCAACCTCATATGCCAAAATAAGAATAATCGTAAGGTTTTGTTTGATACCATCTCCAGCATTGTGTCTTCTCCTCCGCAGCAGGCTCAGCTATCCTCAGCTTATGACTGTAATACCTTTCTCCACTTTTTTGCAAACAAGGTGTTGAATCTGAGATCCAGCATTAACCCCCCCCCCCCCCCCCAGGAGGGGAGGCCCCTCAGTGCTCCGAGTCTTTCACCTCCTTCTCCCCTATTACACTAAATGACTTAACCTCAATAATCAGTCAGATGAGACTCTCATCATGCTCATCAGATATCTTAACTCCCTCTGTTTTAGTTGGGTCCCTTGCCTCCATCAGTCCATCTCTCTGTTGACTATAATCAACAGCTCACTGAGCCAAGGTTGTGTTCCATCTTACTTTAAAAATGCATTAGTGACTCCTCTCTTAAAGAAACCCAACCTTGACGCCAGCTCCACCAGTAACTTAAGGCCCATTTCTAAGCTACCTTTCATCAGCAAAGTACTTGAGAAGGTTGTTGAAACCCAACTCAGATCCTGGTTTTCTAAGTCAAAGATCTCTGACCCCTTCCAATCTGGCTTTCTGAAGCAGCACTCAACTGAGAGTGCTCTAGTAAGGGTGCATAATGACCTCCTGATGGCTGCTGATGCAGGGAAATGCTCTGTCATGGTCCTGCTTGACCTCAGTGCAGCTTTTGACACTGTAGACCACAACGTTCTACTAAACAGGTTAAAGGCCCTGGCTGGGATTTCAGGTTCTGCTCAAGACTGGCTCTCTTCTTATCTCACCAACAGAACATTCACAGTGAAGTGCGAAACCTTCTCTTCAGATACTGCCTCTCTAACATGCGGGGTCCCACAAGGTTCAGTTCTAGGGCCTCTACTATTCGCATTCTATATTCTTCCCCTAGCTGGCATCATTCAGTCTTTCCCAGACATCTCCCACCACATCTACGCTGATGATATTCAGCTCTATATGTCCTTTATGCCACACCAGTTGGACAGGCTGGCCACACTTGTACTCTGCCTGACCCAGATCAGTAACTGGCTGTCCAGCAACATTCTTGTCCTCAATGCCAACAAGACAGAGACCCTGATCGCTGCACCCCCAGAACTTCAGCCAAAAATCGAGCAAGAAATTGCCTCTTTTTGCCCATCAGCCAAGGCCAACATTAGAAACCTGGGAGTTATTTTTGATCCAGCTTTAAGTTTAGACTCACAAGTCAAAACCATCTCCCGCTCTTGTTTCTTTCAACTGAGAAACATTTCAAAAGTCCATAAACTGGTTTCTACTGCAGATCTGGAAAAAAGCATCCATGCCTTTGTGTCATCATGCTTAGACTACTGTAACGCTCTTTTTACTGGTCTCAGCAAAACCTCCCTCTCATGCCTTCAAGCCATCCAAAATGCAGCAGCCAGACTCCTAACCAAATCCAGCAGACAAGCTCACATCACTCCAGTTTTACAGTCCCTCCACTGGCTCCCGGTAGAATATAGAATTCAGGTTTTTTTTTATTATCTTTATTTCATTCAATAAAAAAATAACACAACAGATACTAAACAATATTCATAAAAACACAATGTATATTTGAATGAAAGGGAGCAGATAGAAGAAAAATCTTATTATTTCTGCCCCATTTTTAAACTTAAATATCAATTTATATTTGTGCAGTCCCTCACCAGTTCTTTCAGTCCCGTAACTGTTCACATTTGTTAATTATTATGTCCACATCAATTGTCCGTTGTCATATCCACTCAACACACGTGATTTAATGTGTAGACTGAACACTTTTAGAGTTCTTGACTCTTTCCATTCTCTGTCCAGGCAATTCCACAACTTCACACCATTCACAGATATGCTCATTTCCTTCATTCTTGTTCTAAATCTAGGTTTTTTGAAGATTTCAAATCCCTTCAACGAATAACTGCTATCTCTCTTTTCAAATATATGCTAAATATTCTTTGGCAATGTACCTTTATTTGCTTTATACATTATATGCAATATTCTCCAGTTGACCAAATCATGAAATTTAATTACTTTATATTTTATAAATAATGGGTTGGATGGAGCTGTACTATGAGTGTTGTCTATAATTCTCATTGCTCTTTTCTGCAAAACAAACAAAGGTTGTGTATACGTTCTATATGCAGTTCCCCAGATTTCTACACAATAATTTAAGTATGGCAGAATCAGTGCATTGTATAGTAATAACAGTCCTTCACTATTAAGTAGAAACTTTACGCTATATAATACTGCAATGGGTTGGCCACTTTACCTTTTAAATAGCCTATATGTGATTTCCAGCTTAGAGCTTCATCAATCATTACTCCAAAAATTTGACTTATTTTACCCTTTGAATTTCCATGTTATCTATTTCTAATATTACGTCTATGTTTTCTTTGTCATTAAATAGAATGAAATTAGTTTTTTTAAGATTAAGTGTTAATTTATTTATATCAAACCAGTTTTTAACTTTTATCAGTTCAATATTTATCACATGAGTTACTTCATTTATATCAGACCCTGAATAAAACAATGTTGTATCATCTGCAAACAAAACAGAACCTAGTTTGTCAGACACATTTACCAAATCATTGATATACAGGTTGAACAATTTTGGTCCAAGGACCGACCCTTGTGGCACTCCATAAGCAATATTTCGTAGCTCTGATGTAATGCCATTTATCTGAACATATTGCTTTCTGTTATCTAAATAACTTCTAACCCATTGATGAGCAACCCCTCGTATTCCATACTGATATAATTTTTGCAGTAACCTTGAATGATCGATAACGTCAAAAGTTTAAAGTTTTAGTCCTGAGCTCTTAACAACCAGGCTCCAAGCTACCTATCTGAGCTTTTATCCCCACACACCACCTCTCAGAACCTTAGATCCACATCTGAAAACCTCCTGGCTGTTCCTCGAACCAGACTGAAAACCAAAGGGGACAGGGCCTTTCAGACTATTGCACCCAGACTTTGGAACAGTCTACCTTCAAATCTCCGTCTCTCTAACACTGTAGAGGTCTTTGAAAATCATCTAAAAACTCACCTTTTCATCCAGGCGTTCCCTCCCTAAATGTTCAAAAAGATGGCTTTGTCCGGGTTCACACCTTCACTTTGTTTATACTCATGATTTAATTTTCTACTTTATCACTGCTATTGTTTTTCTGATGTTTTTATTGGTTAGAGGTATTTGCCCTGATCTTTATCATGTTGTACAGCACTTTGTGATTTATATCTGAGAAAGGCGCTCTGTAAATAAACTTTTACTTACTTACTTACTCTACTCATTAATCATACAGAATTTTAGGCTATCAATACACTTAAACAGAAGAGTGAGAAAAAAATTCAGCCCCCTCAGAGTTGTCATGAGTGTAAACTAGATAATTTAAACCAAAAACATGTTTTGGTACCAGGCTGTAAACATGTTTATTTCTGCAGTGAAATTGGTATTTTTAACATGGGAGTCAATGCGGATTTGCTCGCTTCTGACACCAGCCCCCAGCGGATGAGGGTGGAACTGCATTTTTGGTACTTCCGGGTTGAGACCAATTTTAGAGCCGCATTGTGGGGGCTTGGTTGGCGCTCAGAGCCACTTTCCTTTTTGAAAAAAAATGCCCTCTTTCCCTTTTCATTGAATGATCACGGTTAACAGGAAATCCTCCAGAATGCTGCAGAATATGTGTCTGCTTTTCTCCTGAGAGATAAGTGTTCTGTGAGTGTGTGCTTGCGTGCACGTTAAAAACTCGTTTTTAGACTGAGAAACTCCGACAGCGCATCTGGGTGGGTTGAGGGGGGTGCGGTCTATCACCGCCTCAGTGCCGATCTCTCCGTCCGCCAGGCAACGCCTCTTTCAGAAGCATTTTCCTAACAGGATGTGTGGATGAAATAAGTCTCCACCCACGCACTGACTCCCACTTTAAATTTGTAAAACGGTTTTGACCCAAACTACAGATTTTATTCTCAAGAGACTAAAACTGCAGTAAGACCAGAACCTACAGGTACAATTTCACAAAGCAGCAGATGACTAGAAAAAAATAAGCATTGTTATATTGTGTAATTAAATATGCAAATAAACAAAAGGCATGTAAGATAATGAGTGTAGATGTTGCTCACTTGTGTCGATTTATCTGGCCAACCTGCAGACCAGCTTGTAATAAACCAGCCAGTGAGCTCATCTCAGTCTCACCCCGGAGACATTCAAACGAAACATAAAGTCGGGCCGTTTGACCCACTGGTTCTCCAGCACTGAACAGCACCTGAGGGAAATCTGGGTAAAACCGCTCAACTTACTGGGCTTAAATGTAGTTTGTGGTCAGTCAAGCTTGCTGGAGGGTCGAACAAAGGTCATCCACACCTTTGAGACTACACAGCAAACGATTGGTCAACCAGGGAGTGTGCAACTTGAGTAAACAACAGCGGATAAACATAAACATGATGGATAGCAGCATGATTCTGGAGAGTTTGTCTGCAGAGCTCCCAAATTCAGTCAGGGCCTGTTGGAAACGCATCAGCTGCCTCTCTGTGGCCTGGCATTTGACTCGATCACCCACACCTCCCTGCTGTTGCCTCACCCCTAGCTTCTCTTGATTTGCGGGCTGGGTTTGCTGCTCACTGCACCATCAGGATGCTGCTTATAGTGAGAGACATAGCAATTCTAAAGCCAATGTTGTGAAAATAGGAAGTTTAACCAGAGGGGGGTGGAGAAAATGGCTTGTTCTGTCCTGTCTCATTTGCTCTGGCTGAGGCGAGCACTTGGCCACACTTGGCCTCTCTGGCCTGACTGAACTCATAAATACACACACAAAGAGACTGCCATTGGTGATGAGGTCTGTCGCCTGTTGACACACTTGTAGAGTCGATTTTGTCTGCGGATGGTCAGACATCACAACACAACTCAGCAGGCGAGAGTTGTTTGTCACAGACAGACAAACTGCACTGTGCACAATGAAGCACTCTTTCAGTCTGACATCAATCACAACAACAACTAAATGACCTCCAACATTCAAGGTATCCGTGGGTTCTTAAAAAGTCTTAAATCAGCTTTTCCCAATTTAAGGCCTTAAAAATCCTTAAAAATGACAAATAATCCTTAAATACAGTTTCCAAAGGTCTTAAATTACCAAAGACCCAATAAAAAAGATTATTTTATTTCTATAAAATGTTGTGAATTTCTAGATAGTGTTCAGCATTTTTTGTGTATGATATTGTCATAAGCGGAACCGTACACATTCAGTTGGTTGTGAAAGGGGGCTATTTTTGGATGAGCACATTAGCTGGTTAAGCTAGTGGGAGCTTGCGCCATGGGGAAGTGCAAGTTTATTGGTAAATGGATGGCTAATCCCATGTTCGCGACGTGGTTAGCATCGGTTCCAAGCAATAGCTGGAAATTATAGCTTAAATTTAATTTTAAAAATAGCTTAAATTTGGTCAAAGTGGCCTTAAAAAAGGTCTTAAAGAGTCTTAAATTTGGCTCCCTTAAACCTGCAGATACCTTGAACATTGCGCTGAGACAAAAATATCCAAAACATTTTAATTAGCTGCTCCAATGTCTTCCAGATCTTGCATCAAAGTTTTAAAACATTTCAAACACACATTCATCATATACACTGATTTCTTTCTTTCTGTAATTATGCATCTTCATCAAGCGACACTCAAGCCTCCTACTGCAACAGGAATATGCAATCAGAGCTTCACACACACACACACACACACACACACACACACACACACACACACACACACACACACACACACACACACACACACACACTCATCATGAGTATGAATGCTACATTCATTCTGAGCTTCTACTGATGGATTTCAACGGCTCTTTTAAGGAGTCAGATGATTATACAATGGACTTCACCTTGCTTGTGATCCTTATTGACATGATATTCTCTTTACCAGCGTAATTTAATTTGTTTGAAAGAACTAATTAGACTGACCCATGTTCAGAACATTGGGGAAGTCCAAAGATTTCAGTGTAACCCTAAAAGGGGAAGCACAAAAGTTGGTTAAGATCTTAACATGAAACATTGTCTGTATTGGTTCAAGATGCAGACTGAACCATGGTACCCCATGGTCCTTCAACCCATTGTGGCTCCCTGACGATGTGTCCTCTTGGTCAGACCCACCCAATGTGTGTGTCGTGACTCGAGCTCAGGCCGCTAAGGCGTCCACCCCTCGACCATCTGATGGTTTTGTATCTGTTAAACCTTTCGTTTCTGAAAATGACCTTGTCAGCCTCCAGTCCCAGGATCCTGCTATCAGCAGGATGATCCTGTACCTTTCTGATCCGACTCTTGGCTTTCTGCTCATATGCCTTCTTCTGTTGAGCTGTTCTGTTGTTCGTGTGTTGAGTTGGCGTCTGGTTTCTCCTATGTATGTTTTATTGCAGAGTTTGCATGGGATTTCGTAAATGACTCCACATTTACGTCCAGTCTTTGTCTTTGTCTTTTGGGTGTACTAGTCTGTTTCTAACTGTTGTGTATGGTTTTGCTCAACGCACGAACAATAGAACATGGAAAGGAGTGCGAGAAAGAAACAAGTCCAAAACGCACAAGAGCAGCAAAAGAAGAAGCAGAAAGTACAATAAAATAGTCAGCCATAACAGATCACTGCACAAGAGAAAACCATGTAATGGACTGGGACAACACAAGGATCATAAACACCGAACAACAGAAATACAAAAGATGGATAAAAGAAGATATCGAGATAAGGAGACGTGGATGTGGGACCATGAACAGGGACGATGGAGTTTACTCATTGGATCGCGCATGGGACTGCATCATCGGAGTGGGGAGATCGGGCAGCAGAGGGTGACAACGTCCTCTGCTGCCCGCAGATAAACGGAGTAGGAAGTGATATAGTTAACTGGTTAACTATGTACATCCCTAACCATAACCCATAAGTCTACAGATCTTAAATACCTAAGTGTCACGGCCAGATAAAAGAAAGCTGGTCAGAATGTTCAGAAACAAGTCATTAAAAATAATGGGCTCGACACACAGAAGGTGACAAACGACCACAATCATGACACACAGGAAGCGACAGCGGCAAAAGCCAACGACACGCTCTGTTCTAGGGTGAATAGTGAGTCTTCCATTGTTTTGATTGGCTGTCAAATTGGAGGGAATTTTGGGTTATTAAAGCAGGCCAGAGTTATATAATACACAAAATTGTTTTTCTCAGGTTTGCTATTGCACTAGATTAACTTACAAAAATGTTTGCGTCTGTAAACTTACCTGATGTATCATTTCTGGCATCAACAATTTCCCATGCCGCTGACTTTTTGTGAAGATCTCTATATTCAGTGTAGAAATTTTGGAAAGCTCTGATAAATCCGATACGGCAAGTATTAACTTTTCCTCCATGTTTGCCTGGAGATTTGCTGTGAAGCATCCTGTCTGCTCATTGGTCATTCAGTGAAACCGCTGATTGGTCTTTGTTCAAACGACATTGATGATAAGTTGAAATTTTCTCAACTTTCAAGAACTGCGTCGCTTGCGCATGACACATGCATTAGTACAAAAATTCACATGCATGTTTTTTGAGTGTCGCTTAGCAGATTATTGCTTTGTCGCACATTTCAATTCGACAATGAATGGATAGGCGAGGTCCCCTCCTGTGTATCGAGCCCAAAACACTTAATTGTTATTTTCAATAATAAGTTAGAGGTTTAACATCTTTAATCTCAGTGACTGTTGAGTTAGAAACTTGATCAGTTTCATATCTGACACCACTCTGCCCTGTTGAGTGACATCTGTAGCGGTGAGTACATCACGTTGTATATGCCATGGCCAAGCTCTCTCTATGGGACGTGGCCAGGTGCTATATTCACATGCATAGGATGGCTTGCCAGGCTAGAAACCTGGGGCACCCTGCAAAAAACCACATATGCATGGACAGAACATGCCAACTCCACACAAATGGACCATAGCTGAGATTTGAACCTGCAACCTTCTCATTGAGTAGCAACAGTGCTTCCAACTGTGTCCTTATGCAGCCCTAAATGCAAACTTTTAAGCTTAATTCTTGTTTTTTAAAAACAACGGGACGGGATCTCAGACAACAATTATTTCATACTAACAGAGGTGGGGCGAGTTTCCCCAAAAGTACAGAGGACAGTGATACCAGGTACAATTTTACTGTCTGCACGCCACTTCCTATGCCACTGATAAACAATTCCCAACCCCCAAGTGGACGATGTCTTTATCAACAACAGTTAAGAATCATCTCTTCAGTCATCTGTGCTGATGCCTTCTCAGACTCATGACTGTAGCTGCATTTATCTCAGTGATGTCATTCTTGCTGCTGGGACTGATTGCAGAACTTTGTAAAATTGTCTTTGCCAAAATGATCAATTAGAAGACACCACCACCACGGTTTAGAGGAAGTTGACTTTAATAAATCTGTGTTTTCTGCGGGTGTTTCATAGAGCCACATTTGTGGCTAATCTTCATTAGTCAGCATCTAATAAAATTATTCCCAAGATTAAATATTTTGATTAATATGACAAAGAATTCACCCAAAGTAATTATCAAAGACTTGGCTAGTTAATCTCATTCACTCATCACAGCATTGCAATAATTTATAACACAACAAATAAAGAAGCTAATTTATCAGATGCCTGGTTTCAAATTTAACCTCAAAATCAGACGTCCAATACATTTTCTACAAAGAAGTTTTATCTTATGGAATAAAAACGCTGTGTCACTAACAACATTAAAGGCCCTTGGAGTTGTCTGTTTTGATTTAGATGGAAAATTAGTGGCTGTATCAGCACATTGGGCTCTTTGTTATGTTCAAAAGCTGTCTTTGCATTATCACAAGGTCTATTGTTCCTGTGGGGGAGGATGTTGATACCATCAGAGAGGCCTGTTTCTAAATAAATATCAGGCAGGAAATGCTCTGTAGAAGAAGAAGAAGAAGAAGAAGAAGAAGAAGAAAGAAGAAAATATCATTTCTATAGCGCCTCTCACAGGAATCAGAGCCTCGAGTTTTTGGATCGGTTGCAACACTATATGTGTATTTAACTCTGCCAGCTAGAGGTGCATGTTTACAAATGACAGGCGTTGCTTTCGGCCATTGACATCTTAACGGTCTTGGGCCTTCTCATCTTCCAGAACTGCTACTACCATATGAGCCTTCACGGTCTCTGCGCTCCTTTGGCAGTCATTATTTTAGACGAATCACATTTTTAGTTTAACTTTTAGCTGAATTTGATCCATTTTAGCCTATTGTTTTATTTATTTTGTATTGCGCTTTGAGTTGAACTCAAATGAACAGCGCTTCATAAATAAAGCTTGATTTGATTGACGCAGAAGTAATGAGCACAGCTTAACGTACGGTACATTTTTAGCCACTAGATGGTCCCATTGCATAAAGAACACTACAGATTGTAGCTTTATAGTGGACATATTTAATTCCTTTTTAGTTCTATAAGAACTATTAGACAAAAATGTTCACAATGTTCTTTGCACAAAATCTCTCCCACATAAATATCACCAGTTTTATTCTTGACATTTTCAGTAACTTTCAGACTCTGTTCTCTTAATGCAAATAAGCTGTTGCTGGCCATGCCCACCCACTGAAAATGACAGGAAGGTATTGTTCCTTTGGCCCTTTCCAGCCCTACATGTTCAATTCCAGGCCAGACCCAGCAAGTTAAAGAGGAACTTAGTTCATTTTCTTCTTCTTTTGTTTTTTTCTTTCAATGCTAATTCTCCTTATCCTGATCTCAGGATAAGAGAACTTTTCAGAGGGCTCATAGAAGTATGTGATTCCTGTCACCAAAATGGATGAACAGAAAATGGATGGATGATTTTGTTTGGTATTTTGAGTGCTTATAGGGGCAGTACAGACAAGAATGGCAACACTAAAGGATGCAAAGCGAGATTTGTATAATAGGTGGACCCTTTAAACTATGGCAGAGGATGTTTCTAAATTTCAGGAAAGGCCCACCCTCTCCACGTTTTAAAAATGGCGCATGAGAGAGAACACTTTGTTATCCTCGTGCACGCTCTGTTTACAAGTAGCTGCCGACCTTGCAGCACTTCTTCTACCAGTGATCTGGAATGATTTTCTCCAAATAGCAAAGTAAACTTTAGCTTACCTTTCAAGAAGAAATCCGGCAACAGGGGCATCTGTAGGGAGCTCAACCTTCGTTTTCAGCGCAAACGATCATTGAAAAGAGTTGTCCTAAAAACACTCTGGTGTTTTTTCTCACTTTGGAGGCATTTCTCTTCTAATAATAGACTTAGAAGTCCAGCCATTTACAAAGAACCCAATGGGAACGGCGAAGAATGAAGGCATATTGTTCTACGCATAAACAGAATGTGCAGGACCCAGTGAAGCGACAGCATTGCGTGAACGCTTCACCAGAATGATTGACAGTTGTGCAAACCAATGGTTCAGATTATCCACCTGGAAAGAAAAAGATCCTCTGCTATACCTTTAAGATGAATTAAGTTACTCTGCTGAAAAAGATCATCTCTTTGAACTTCCACATAATTGTGGTGGGAAGGTGTGAGAATCCCAGAAGCTTTGTTGTCTGTGGCAGTTGTAGGTTCTTTGGACTATCACATTATAGTTTTGAACTGTGTTGTGACGACTTCAAGAACAAGATACCTCACCCAGGATAAAAACCAATCAATCAATCAATCAATCAATCAATCAATCAATCAATCAATCAATCTATCTATCTATCTATCTATCTATCTATCTATCTATCTATCTATCTATCTATCTATCTATCTATCTATCTATCTATCTATCTATCTATCTATCAATCAATCAATCAATCAATCAATCAATCAATACTTTATTAATCCAGAGGGAAATTAGTGTAGATTAAAGAGCAGATTGTAGAAGAAAGCAGTAGAGTGTGGAAAGTGGTCAGTATGTCCTCCAGCAGTCTAAGCCTATAGCAGCATAACTACAGAGATAACTCTGGATAACCTAGCCTTTTAGATGGAAGCATGTTGGAGGCAGGGCAAGGGGGAGCCGTCTTTAGCGACTGTACACTCCACCTCCCTCTACTCCCCCACTTGTCCAGATCCAGGCTAACATCAGATTTTAACCATAGGCCCTATCAAATAAAAATGTTTTGAGCCTAGTCTTAAAAGTAGACAAGGTGTCTGCCTCACTGACTGAAGCTGGGAAGTGGTTCCGCAAGAGAGGAGCCTGATAGATAAAAGATATATAAGATTTTTAGAAATTCTGGGAACCACCAGTAAACGTGCAGTCTGAGAGCAAAGTGCTCAGTTGCGAACGTATGGAACAATCAGGTCACTGATATAAGATGGAGCTTGATTATTAAGAGCTTTATATGTGAGGAGGAGGATCTTAAAATCTATTCTGAATTTAACAGGCAGCAAATGTAGGGAAGCTAAGACAGGAGAGATATGTTCACTCTTTTTAATTCTAATCAGAACTCTAGCTGTAGCATTTTGGACAAGCTGAAGGCTTTTAACTACATTATGTGGAGTTCCTGAAAGTAATGAATTACAGTAATCCAGTTTTGATGTAATAAATGCATGAACTAGTTTTTTAGCATCACTCCTAGAAAGTATGCATCTAATCTTAGCAATATTATGATGGTGGAAAAAGGAAATCCTACAAACCTGTTTAACGAGGGATTTGAATGACATGTCCTGGTCGAAGATAACACCAAGTTTCCTTACTTTGTTCTCAGAGACTAATTTAATGCCATTCAGGTCAGGTGATTGACTAAGCAATTTCCTTTCCTGAATTTCAGGTCCAAAGATGAGAACTTCAGTCTTGTCTTGATTTAATAGCAGAAAGTTTTGAGTCATCCAAGATTTTATGTCTTCAAGACAAGCCTGTAATCTACCTAACTGATTAGGTTCATCAGGGTTAATGGATAAATATAACTCAGTATTGTCAGCATAACAGTGGAAGTTTATCACATGACGTCTAATGATTTTACCAATTGGAAGCATATATATAGTAAAAAGAATTGGTCCAAGCACTGAACCCTGTGGTACTCCACAAGTAACCCTGGAGTATGAAGATGATTTGTCATGCACGTTTACAAAATGAAATCTATCAGACAGGAAGGATTTAAACCAGCCTAACACTGTTCCTTTGATCCCTACAACGTGTTCAAGAAAGAACATTGTGATCAACTGTGTCAAAAACAGCACTGAGATCTAACAAGACTAGAACAGACAATAACAGTGCCAGTATATGACCTCAATACCACCTCAGTGGAAAAGTAGTACATGTATCTGCCCTGGTACTGGGAGACTAAGGTTCAACTCCCAGTTGGGTTACACCAAAGATTTTAAAAATGGGACCCAATGGCTCCCTGTTTGATGCTCAGCTTTAAATGGGTTGGATTGGGGGGTTAAACCACCAAATGGTTCCAGAGTGCAGCCGTGTTTGCAGCTCACCGCTGCCCCAGGGGATGAGTCAAATGCAGAGAATACATTTCACAACACGTGTGATGACTAACGCAACTTTAATCTTTATTCTCAGTTACTGAAACTTGCTTTAGGGACATGAGCACAAGGGAAACCACATTATGAACAGCAATAATATTCAGAACCAGGACCTGCTTCTCAGTGTCATGGACAGTTTGTGACTATCTCCAGCATTAGGATAGACCCTGAACTGGTTGCTAGTCTACTAAAGTTTCCTTGGTTCAGTGTGGAGTATGTTTCTTACTTTTATCTCTTAGCACCTTAGCATCCCACCTTAGCATCCCACATCCACACAATTTTTCACTTCAAATTTATCTTCACATCCCACTGAGCGCACACTAATTCAGTTAAGGCTGACAAACCTCACAGCTGAATGTGAGTAAAGCAGTCAAGCCAGTTCTGCTCTCTTAGCTGCTGCAGTGTCGTTTCACCACCAGTTCATGGGTTCACCGTTCCACAGGGACCAAACCTCCGCTGTGCATTATGCATGCCCTCATAGACTTAATTGAAACTGAAAATGTTATGTTCCACTCTGGTGCCTCCCTAATAGATTGACCCCATGTAACTAAGCTTACAAGGAAATGTCAAACTAGAGCATGAGTCGTATAGTGTGGGCTGGGAAAAGGGGTGTGAGTGGCTGATTGTTTATTGTGGGGGTCTCGGCCAGCTCGGTTTGGTGTTCGAGACAAGTGGAGCCGGCCTGAATCGCTAATTAGAGATGTCGGTTTTGGCTTCATGTTTCTCACTTTTTCTTCTGGATGAGGGAATGGAACTCTGGCAGTGTTAAATGAGATGCTCCATTTTGTTGGATTCGCTCTGAGGTCCCCAATCAAACACAGCTAGGTGCCAAGTGAGAGCAGCCAAGGTGGCATCTTTATCCAACAGTTTAAGGGGATAAAACTTTAAGGCAAAGTGCCTTGAAAATGTTGGCAGTTTCATTGAAACCACCAAAGGGTTTATCTCAGACATTGGCGTGAGAATGTGATTTTTTTTTAAACAAAGTGGCAGAAGATCAACTTCAGTTGATCTACAACAACTCTGAAGTGAGAACGCAAGAAAGGAGGCAAACACTTTCCCAAGTAATTTACATAATGTCGACCGTTAAGAGTTAAAACACAAATTGTGAATTTGAGTCGGTATGTTAAAATATATCTCCAAATTGTCACAGATAATGAACATTGTATGATCATTGTATAAATCCACCCAAATATTAGGTTTGATGACTTCTTCTCTTTTTCAGGTTGCCACATTAAAGCATTAGTGGGGGGTTTTCCCCTGTGCCAGACTTTGGTGGCGCAGTGGTTAGCACTGTTGCCTCGCAACACGAAGGTCTGTTGCCTCGCAACACGAAGGTCGCAGGTTCGAAACTCGGCTGCGGCCTTTCTGCGTGGAGTTGCGTGTTCTCACCATGCATGCGTGGGTTTCCTCCGGGTACTCCGGTTTCCCCCACAGATCACAACATGCCCTACAGGTTAAAAAAATAAATAAAAATTGTAAGTCGCTTTGGGTAAAAGCGTCTGCTAAGCATATAAACATAAACTTTACTGTTTTTCTCAGCTCCTCGGTTCATATCTGCAATTTTGATTGGTCCAGATGCCTCTACTTAGTATTCAAGCTCTCCTTTAGCCCTTGGTTTTGCAGTCGTCATTGTCAAATTCTCCTTTTGGTTTCTCAGTGACTTAGTAGCTTTCTTTAAGTTTCAGTCAAACATAGATTCCGTGAGCCTGTTGTTTGTTTTTATATTTGAATGTTTTAGTTCTTTGGTTTTGCCTCACACTGATGTGATGCCCCAGATAGATTTGTTATGCTAGCTTTCCATTTCACACATGTCCCATTTATTTTATACCTAACAATTTAACATTTTTTATTCTATACTGACAAACTTGAATTCAAAGGGACAATCTAAAGTTAAATCAGTGGTGATTTTGGCCGTGTTGCTCTGTCATTTTAAAAATCGCACTTTGAACAGATTGCCTCATAAATAACATATTTTTTGTTCGAATGTGTACATGACACCCACCATAATTTGCTGTATTTTTGCATGCTTCTTTTATCTTATAATCTAATTTATATCTAAATTTTCTACTTTTGGCATCTAGTGTGGACATGTTTATTAAACATATTTCCTTGCTGCACATATGACAATAAAGCTTTAGAAAAGTGAATGGAAGGCAGCAGCCTATGCAATAAAAATTGTCAAGCTGCAGCATCAAAAAATTTCATGGGAAAGAAGTATGACTTATCTTTCACTCAAAACATAATCTAAACATAAAACAGTTTTTCTGCCATCATTTATGAAAAAGCATGTCACAAATAATATGCAGAGGACCTAGGCCAAATGTAACTTGATATTTAGGTCACGAGTGGTCAGACTGTGCTATATTTGCAACAAAATTTATTCAGTCATGTGTCTGTAAAATTTTAAATAACATGAGCAAATGTTTAAGTTTGAAAACTATCTTTTGTAACTAAACTGATGAATAAATCCAAATTATTTGTATACAAAAGAAAAAGAAAAGGAAAAGTCACAGTCTTCTTATTCTCTCCTCCTCATGGTGACCTGGGAAATTTCTAGTTCTAAGTGTGAACATCTATTATTGTCTCGTGAAGCCGGAAACAAAAGGGTAGAGTTGGACCAGCCCCTGCAGGCGAGACAATCCACGGAGGATTCATTAAAAAGGAAAGAAAAGGTGGCTGAAGTGCGAAAGAATGAGGGGGTCCTAGATTCTGGGCCAGAGCCTTTAGTGCAGCCGAAGAGACGTGGAGTAAAAGTTCAAACTAACAGTTTTACGAGTTCACTCCTTCCGTGTGCCGTGTGTTGACAGCTCTGCAGCTGTTCACATTCACAAGTCTCAAAGACATGTTGAGATTTGCATTTTTTAAGTGAGGCGTGAGACTAACAGAGCAGTGCAGACATACAGTTTACACACATTTTAGGACCTAATATCATTTCTCTGAAAGGGTTTAATTTTGGATTATGTCATGCAAATGAGGATAACGTTTGTCGTGTCGGAAGGCCCGAGCACCAAGGGCATCAGTTTGTTTTAAAATCCGGTGGGGACGATATACATAAATGTGGAATTTGAAAAGTGCTGGACAAAATTAGTTTTCATTACTTAATTACAAGTATTTGTTTGTTTGACATACAATTACTATTAGCACTGCAGTGTGTTGAAAGGTGTTTAAAAGCAGACCACAATCACTGACCACAAGACAACAACCTAACATCTGGGCCACAGTGGCACTCACAATCTTATGTAGCGGGTTAATCTACAATTTTTACCTCTTATTCATTTCATTTTCTTTCAGTCTTAATTTAAACAAACAACATATGAGAAAAAAATATGTAAAAAACAAAAATGAAGCTTAAGGTTTTTAAATCAGGGAACATTTCTCCAAATGAAATAACCAGAAGTCTACCAGACTCTCTGAAACATAGATAGGTTTCCATTTTCCAGACTTACTCGACATTTTGATCTGATTTGTGTGTGATGTTTACAATGTCTGCACATCTGCATGAGACGGGGGTGTTAATTACAATCTGTCAGAATGACAAACTGCCTTCAGAATTCTTTCACCATAAAAAATGATCAAATATGGAAAATATCTTGCTATTGACAGCATGCGCAAACCAGAGCGCTGAAGTTCGGAGCACAGTTGTCGTTCGCAGCCAGAATGGTAACATGTTATGACTTACACTACCAGTCAAAATTTTAAGAACGCCCCAAATTTTCTAGTTTTTTTATTGGAAATTATGCAATTTAATGTCACATTGCACTATGAAATGAAAGCATAGTACAAATAAGCAATTGGAGTTGAAAAATAAATCATGGAATCAATTTAAAGACCAAAATGTATTCTAAACTTTTGACTCATCAAAGTAGCCGCCTTTGGCAGATATAACAGCTGAACACACTCGTGGCATTCTTCTACAACAGAAATCAAATATTCTTCAGAAGTTCTTCCCATATCTGTTGCAGAAGTTCCTATAAATGTGTGGCACATGTAGGTTGCTTTGCTTTCACTCTGGAGGCTATGCTAGTCTGGCGACTATGCTGGCCACTCCCTGTTTACAAGCTCACCATCTTGTTCTTTTTTCTGAGGTAGTTCTGGCATAGCGTGGATTTATGTTTTGGGTCAATATCTTGCTGTAGGATGAACCCCTGACCAACTAGACGCATTGCCAGAGGGTACTGCATGGTGCTGGATAATGTTGTGGTAGCTGTTTGGGTTCAGGGTGCCTCTCACTCTGTACAAGTCACCGACCCTGGATCCAGCAAAACAGCCCCAGACCATCACACTTCCTCCTGCATGTTTGACAGTTGATGCCACACACTGTAGAACCATCCATTCACCTACTCGACGATGTGCATATTTCAAATTTTGATTCATCAGTCCGTAATACCTTCTTCCACTCTTCAGTAGTCCAATGGCGGTGTTTCATGGCCCAGGCAAGCCTCTTTCTCTTATTCTGATGTCTTAACAGTGGTTTTCTTGCTGCAACTCGTCCTGTCAAACCTGCAGTTCGAAGTCTTCTCTTCACAGTTGAAAGTGAGACTTGACTACTATGACCACTATGCTGTTGTCCTGTGAGCCACCTATCATGCAAGCTGTCCTCAGAAACTCGTTTTCTGATGCAGTTGTGGCTTTGGGTCTGCCAGACCTTTTCCTGTCAGAGTTTGCCCCAGTTTCTGAGTGCCTTTTGATGGTGAAAGAAACTGTACTGATACCTTGACTTTCTTTGCAATTTCTCTGTAGGAAAGACCTACATTTGTAAGTGTAATGATGGTCTGTCTCTCTTCCATTATTAATTGACTTTTTCTCGCCATTTTTGTATCAACACACTATTATCTGCAGTACAATATTGTTCAACTGATGCTAATGAGGGTATGGTAACACACTATGTTCCAACACTGCTTTTACGCAGAGAGAGGGGGTTGTAAGTAATCCAGAAAAGTTGGAACACCTGTGGGAATTAGTAGCACCAGCTTTCAAGGCTTGATCAACCTCTATTGCTGCAGAATAGCTGTGTTCCTTGAAAAAGACTTTTGTGAATAACACTGAAATGTACATTATTTTCAGTTGTGAGTAACCTTATCTTTTTCTAACCTCTGGCAGTTCACCACTTAACTTTGTATCATTCAAGCAATTCATTGGACTTGAATGACAAACTGCAATAAATAGCTGGAAAAATTGGAGCATTCTAAAACCTTTGACTGGTAGTGCATATATGCAAAATATACTTGTTTTCAATCATGTTTATTGGGACCGCCCACTTTGATCTTAGGCCCGTCCACAAATAAATTTCTGGCTACCCCGCTGGATACAAGGGTAGGAGTGCATTTTTGTGGTGGCCTCCAACCTCTTTAATGCATTATCTTTGTTTATGAAGCAGGCACCATCCCTCCAGTCCTTCAAGTCTCACTTAAAAACATACTTTTACCGATTGGCCTTTCCCTCATGAAATCATGATCTGGTTTTATTGTGTTTCTTGGTCAGATATTGGTGATGAGTTTCTATAGGATTTCATAGGATATCTTGTCTTCCTTTACCTGTTTTCATATATTTTACATTTAATTTATCTATTTTAGCTTGTTCCTGCTTTAATCTTGTTGTACTGTGTAGTTTTTAAAAGTCATCTAAAATGTTGCATCTCTAAATAATTTTGTTATACTTTACATATTTGCAGTTATTCCCATCACTAAGTTTCTAATACGATTAGTTAATATATGCACTTGTTTTGATGAACAAGTTTTTAGTCAGTGTAGTTCACAAAGATAAATTATTTTCTGATGGTTAAAAAGTACAGAACACTTTCATAATGGGGCCACCTCATTAGCGTAGTACATCAACATGATGGGCAAGGTCATCTGAAAGCAGTATTTGGCAAACCACCTTTCTTAGACAAATGTATTAATTAACATACTGTATGACTTCTAGTCCAAATGTATCTGCCAGTAGCTTGGTTTGACCTTAAGGTACACTCCCTGTTCTCATTACAATAATTAATGCCGGAATCAAGTGTAGAGTGAACTTATAGTCAGCTGCCTCAAATGCACAGTTGATTATCTTCCCTGGACTTTCTTTTCTTCAGTCTTTTAATGTTCCCTATTAACTTATAAGGTCTAATTGGCACAGCTACAAATTGCACTGCTGTTGAGGGGAAAGGCACACTAAAATGACTAATATATAGAAACTCCTGCGGAAAGGTTTCCAGAGATATCCAGTGTTGATAAAAATGGGTGACTCTCCCATTGACACAAGATACCAATAATGGATGTAATTTGGGAGGAGGACATGCCCCCCCCCCCCCCCCCACTTTTTCCAAAGTCAAGTTTTGACCCCTGCACTTTTTACCATCCAAAAACAATATTGCGCTGTATTAAATTGACACTGGTTGAGCTCTAGGACCAAGCGGAAAACAACTGTTTGTGTTGAAGTCTGTTTCCCATTAGAACATACTGTACAGTTAACCACCCCCCCACTTCTAAAGCGAAAATGACGTCATGATACCAATGGTTGGTTAAAAATCCTGCCCGCTCAAAAGATGGCTGCTCAACACACTGAGTCCTATTTTCCCTTGTGAGCCAAAATAAAGTCCTACAACAGGAAAATCTGCAATAAATAAATAAATGAAGAAAATTAAAAAAAAAACTGAAAAGATTAGTTGATTTGGAGAAAGGAGCACACTGGAGGGTTTGGACAGGAGCTGTTTGAGGACTGAGTTAAAACGACTGAAAATGTAACAGAAAAAAATGCTACAACACTGAAAATCTGTTAAGCTGATCTCCCTCTTCTCCCTTCTTGTTCTCCTCTACCTCCTCCAAGTTCTTTGTTAAGATGACTCAATCTATAACTTTAAACAAAATGCACAAATTACGTAGAGAAGGGTACTGGCAAAAATATCACTTACATGGGCACATACTGTTTTCTTACGCCCACACATATGGAGCTAATGAAAAGCAGTCTCCCCACAGCTACATGAGAGTGAGAGGTAGATGGGAAAAAATAACAAGTTTCTGGATACTGGATTGGTGCAAAAGAGGACGCCTCTGACAAGAACTGTAGTGCATGCTGATATGTCAGCTTTTATTTCCTTTCTCCTCCTGCAGCTCTTTCTGTCAGAACAGCACTCATTGGAGAGGAGTTAGGGGAAGGAGGGGTGCCCAGTGAACATTAGCCCTCCAGCAATCTCCAAAGCTGCTAACACTCATCAGTTTAAGAGCCCTCCAGCTATGGTGTGGCATCATCTCTGCAATGACCTTAATTGATTGGTGTCAAAGACCCTGCTTCGTTTCCAAATGAGCTCTAATGAGTTTAAATGCATGGGCATTAACTGACATGTACTAACTATATCAATGTTACCACTGTTAACTGTTTATTTACTAATTTCACTTACAATTTGTTGTTTGAACTTTTTGTTATTTATCTAATGTAGCCCAGGCAACAAACCCTGTTAATATCCCTGTTAATCTTATTTTTTGCGTTAGTGTTGTGCTTGTCCGTTCCGTCATGGTTACTGATAGCGTAGTGTGTTGTGCGGTCATGTGACATGCTCCAGTCAGCTGATTTAATCAGACTGCTGGAGTGCTTGGTTACCGAAGGGAGAAGGGAATACACACGGGTTGAGCGTTTGCTGCAGGTACGATGTTGCTTTTCACCTATTTCGTCATTAAACTTGCAAACTAAAAAGTAATCGTAATGTTAAACTTTAGGAGCCGACTACCGAGCTGTTGAGGGGTCGAAGGGAGCGCTGTGCAGGGTTACAGAACGGTAAGTCTGCCATTTGTTTGTAGCTTAGCCTAGCCTAGCCGTTCCATTGGGTTTTCATGGCATGTTTTCGACATATAAGACACAACAAACAACATAATCAAAGGGAACAATCATTTATGGTCGTCATGATTATTATTTATCATCTGTGATTCCTTAAAGCCATGTTTTTGATGGTTAAAAATTGTTGTTCTTCCTAGGTTCCTAGGCCCCTGTTAATCACGGTGGCTGTTATACATCTCATTGATGCTTTCGTTGGCCTTGGGATGAATGGATTTTTCTGGATTTTTCTCTTAATATTTTAATATGCTGATTTATTATAACTATTCGACTAGGATTTATATATTGAATTATTGTACGATACAGATTTGGATGCTGCTGTTAATGCTAAAAATGTGTAGAATTTATAGTAGTATAATTGAGAGTGTGGACCAGATAATTGAGTCCTGTTCTTCATTTAGGCCAGGGTTTGATAGTGAGCTAGAAGTCAGAGAACTGTCAAGGCTCATCTAGCCTGAAGAGTTACCTGGAATCTCAACTGAACTGAACTCCAGGACCTCCTCCGCTGGGTTGGCTTATAGGAGGCTCCTGTAGCAGCCGATTTCTCTTCCAGTGATTTTCCATGTGAATGATGGCCCACACAGACAGTTGAATGCATATTAGCCCATCGGTTTTTGGACTATAGTCCCTTGGACTGAATTGGGTTTTTGGGGTTTTCTCAACCCCCTGGACTAGGAAAACTCAACTAAGAAACCAAACTACTTGCGCTGAATTGAATGAAATATTTACTCACTGTGTAAATTTGTACATATTTATTGAATGGCCATTCATTAGTTTTTTTGTTGTCTAACATTTCTTGTTTGCACAAATATAAGGTACCTCAAAACCACAATTTAGTTATCGTTCTGTCTCCTTCTTTTCTCTGCTCTCAGTGCTGAATTTAGACTTCTGATGAATTTTTGCTGAATAGTTATACTTGTTATAAATTCTGAGAGTAACAAAGGGTTCCATCTAATATTACTTTAAAGTAAAAAAAATTCATTACAAAGGTTAATCTTGTGCTCTTGCTCTATATGTAACTTAAAGCAGCAATCAACCCCCCTTTCATGAGCTATATATGATTTTTAAAAGAAATCTGTAAAAGTAATATTAACAATAATCGATTAGATTTGTGTAGCACTTTTCATTACACAAGCACACACACTTAGTCTGTACTGTATTATGTAGATAATATGTAAATTCATATACACTCACCTAAAGGATTATTAGGAACACCTGTTCAACTTCTCCTTAATGCAATTATCTAATCAACCAATCACATGGCAGTTGCTTCCATGCATTTAGGGGTGTGGTCCTGGTCAAAACAATGTCCTGAACTCCAAACTGAATGTCAGAATGGGAAAGAAATTTGATTTATGCAATTTTGAGCATGGCATGGTTGTTGGAGCCAGACGGGCCGGTCTGACTATTTCACAATCTGCTCAGTTACTGGGGTTTTCACTCACAACCATTTCTAGGGTTTACAAAGAATGGTGTGAAAAGGGAAAAGTATCCAGTATGCGGCAGTCCTGTGGGTGATAATGCCTTGTTGATGCTAGAGGTCAGAGGAGAATGGGCCGACTGATTCTAGCCCCATTGACTTGCATTCATTTTTTTCATTCTTCCGGGGTCCCATGGTCCGGAAGTGACCAAGGCTCTATTCCAGCTGGATATCTGATTACTGGCAGAGTGTAGCTGTTAATTGCCCAGATCTTGTTCTTGCCATTGAGCTGACTTCTTAGGACTTGCCTTACTTGTTGTAGGTATTTGGCAGTGGCTCCTTTTCTTGAGGCTTCTTCAAGGTTGCCATTTGCTTGTGGGATACCGAGGTACTTGTAGCTGTCCTCAATGCCTGCTATTGTTCCTTTTGGGAGTGAGCTCTTCTGTGTGGACTACCTTCTCTTTCTTTGTCACCATCCGGCCACATTTTTCAAGTCCAAATGACATACCGATATCAGTGCTGTAGATCCTGGTGGTGTGGTGTAATAAGTAGATGTCTCACTCATTCTTGGCATACAACTTAAGTCATCCATGTAGATCATAGTTCCATTCTTGAGTTGGTAGCCATAACCAGTCTTGTTGATTTTGGCAGAGGGATTTCAGACTTATGCAGAACAGCAGTGGGGACAGGGTGTCTCCTTGGTACATGCCACATTTGATGGAGACTTGTGCAAATGGTTTGCAATTGGCCTCAAGGGTGGTTTTCCACAGCCCCACTGAGTTGGCAGTGAAGGCCCTGTTAATGTTTGCAACAACTTCAAAGACACTTTTTTCACGTTATCATTATGGGGTGTTGCGTGTTGAATTTTATGGGTAAAATGAATTTAATCCATTTTACAATGAAGCTGTAACATAAACAAAGAAGTGGAATAAGTGAAGCACTATGAATAATTTTCGGATGCACTGTATATATATATATATATATATATATATATATATATATATATATATATATATATATGTATATATATATATATATATATATATATATATATATATATGTATATATATATATGTATATATATATATATATATATATATATATATATATATATATATACACATACTATATATATATATATATATATACACATACTATATATATATATATATATACACATACTATATATATATATATATATATATATATATATATATATATATATATATACATATATATATACATATATTCTTTCCTCACAGAACAATTAATGAAATTCTTCAGGTTGCAAGACAAGATGAATCCGTGAATGCAAATTTCAGTGTGTCATATATCTGGCTAGTTTTTCTAATCTCTGCATTTCCCCATACATTGTCTTTCAGTGGGTAATGCAGGAAGTAGCAGAATATTTTCATGTTCAGCATGCATATGAAACTCAGCGTGACCGATTGTATTTCAAACAGAACAAGTATTATACATTTCTAAGTTAACCTATGCCCATAATTTTATAACATAATAAACACAAACATTCACATACACATTGATACTGCCTTCTTTTTGTTATCCTGAACTTTAAAAAAAATTGCTAAAATGAATTAAGTTGCTATATTCCTTCTTGTATGCTATGAATACTAAATGAGGCCTTTCTTATCTGAGACATCATCTATTAGACAGGATTTGAGACACATTACGTGTGATGCATCCTGGGGAACATTTGGGCATGGGGGGCTTTTAAACATCACACATCCTCACGCAGGCTAACCAGCTGGTGATGATAAAGCCGAGGCTCGCTGTCCAGGAGAAATAAACAACAGTATACTTTAGAGCCAATCTTTTTTCATCCAAAGCCAACTTGTGGCTTTTTGACAGCCTTTTTCTTTTTCTGCCAATTTGCAGCCGAGGTGAGAAGGCATGTCACTGATTATATCTGCAGAATGAACATCTCCTTGACAACTGAGGTGGTCTTGATAGTATGATGTCACTTGCTGTTACTGGTGGCTGAGATCACAATCTTGCTGGACTGCTTTGAGAAACTGGTCAGCCACCATTAGAGGCCTTCTGCAACAGTTTGGTAAGCTGCAGAAACAATCCTCTAGAGGCAAAAAAATAAATAAATCAATAGTGCTGATGGTCTCACTCTGTGTTTTTGCTTTTAGTTGACTTTGGATCTGATGACGTCTTTTTGTTACTTGAACTGTCAAGTTCCACCTAAAGTAGGACTTTCATGGTACCATCAACTCCCACCTCAATTGTTCATCATTGCCTTGAAGTTGAATTACTTTTGTACTCCAGAATGTGCAACATCTTTATTTGTCCACATCAGCACAGTTGCTTGCTTCAAAATAAAAGCTATTTTGTTTTGCATTGAGCCGTGTTGCCCAAAACTTAGCCAGAGATTTAAACTCACAGATATAACAAGCTTTGTTCTACCATGTCTGGTGTGATGCAAAAACTACACATAGACCGGTCTTGCCAATCACACACTGGTTTGGTGGGCAGGATGACGCAACAGAGTGGAACATCTAAGACGACTCGTTCTAAATGACTGGCATCAACTTTGGACTATTTAGACTTAAATCAATCCAACTGTAATCAATTGATTTATTTACTTTGTCTTCTTTTTGGCTTCTTTATGATTTGAACTCTTGATTGTTAGTGAGTCCATGTTAACTTATGACACCCTTAAATTTGATTCCACCCCACCAGTAGGCAGCTTTCAGTCCTCACTAACTCTGCAGAAGTGTTGAAGCAGCTCGTGGCAGGCCCCTTCACACATCTTTTATTTAGGATACTCTTTTGACTTTCCCTTAGACCCCCATCAAGCTAAAAGAAGATTATAGATGGCAAAAGAACAATGACAGCCATGCTAAATTCAAGTGCTTTTTTATTTGGGCTTTTGCTGCCATAAAAAGAAAACATATATAAAGTGGATGATGACTTCAGGCCATTGTTACAAAACAACAAATGTAAGATATGTTAATGCCAGAGTTTCCTGCTGTCTCACACCTGGAGATATTGTTTTTGGTGCCATTGGGAAGCAAAGACTTTCTCTTGAAAATGTCATCAGAGTTAAGTTCAGCAGTGACAGCCGTGGGTCCCCTCAGCTCTAATGTGAAGTATTGACCAGAAGCAGGTCCTTCTGAGCTGTACACTGTTTAGACATATTAAGACTCAGTGACATTTGAATTTCACAGCATTTCTCTTCTGTTTTATCGTTATTAAGCTGGACTGATGGCCTTTATTCCAGTAGCATTCCAATATAATGCCACTGCATTTCTTCAATTACTCTCTTTTTTAAAGAACAGCTACAGACTTATGGCCATAGTCTTCAGCAAGAAACTGGGATTTCCAGTTTATACATATTATTAAAACCATTTAGGATGTTTTTGGGGCTGACAAAGACAAAACTGTCATGAATGTATTCTTAAATATACATAGAGTTTGTTTTTTATATAACTAACAGGCTAAAATAGAGAAAAATGAACTTGCTCCATCAGGCTGTGCTGTATGATTCATATCTTTTCAGGTATTGATCATAGCGGTGCTATCCAGATGGAAGTGTCCATCATTCTATAGATTTAGGCCAGACTAAAGGGAATAAAGTAACCTTTTTATTCTATTTTTTTACTATACTGCAGGTGAACGCTACATCCTGTGACACCCACAATCTTCACAATATTTCTCAGTATGAGGAAAAGTTTCTCTGTGATTAAAAGAAGCAAATGTCAGAGAAGCTTAGCTGTAAGCCAGCAACACAGCTCTTTATCTGATTTGGAGGTCCAGCTTATATCTTCAGCACAAGCTTGTCAATAGATCAGAGATGTTGTCGGCTAAAGCTATGATCTATTGAGTGCTCCAGCTTGTTCTGACACTGCTGTAAACAACTCCCAATACTTCTATTGTGTGTAGATGTTTAAAAAAAACATTCAAAACATATGGGAACCAATAAATCAGCAATCGAGCCAACATTCCAACTGAAGGACTCATCCTCCAATTAGACAGGAGGCAACAGATGGCCACATGGCAAGGACAGCTGGTTTTGAGGTTTTCTCTGTTTGCCTGTCCATCAGCGTGTCAATCATGAGTTGCTCTTCTCAGCCTGGAACTGTCAAAACTGTCACTAATGTGCCCAGAGCACCCCGATTCTCACAGATGGGAGTGCTGGAGGAGGAGTGTGAAGCAAGACCACCATCTAGTGTCTGCAGCAACATCACCAGCAGCTGTATGCCACAGAATAGGGTACTTATAAAACCCCCACCCATTACTAATATATTATAAATGTAGTAATAGGGCAGTGCTCTAATGCACTCCTATATTATCTCGCTGTTAAAAACTAAATTTTGTTTCATGCATTTGCGTTTTTATGTGATTTTTTTCAGAAATTCTACAATTTTAGGTCTTGATTTCATTTTATTGTTAAAATGTGACCAGGGAAAAATAAAAACTAGTTTCCTGTGAGAAAAACTTAATTCAACCAAGAGTTTCCTGTGGAAGAAAGAAAAAATATATATTACCGAGTCCAGCTCTTATAAACTCAACACAGTGGGAGTTCTGTTTTGCAAGCTAGCTGCTGCACACATACATTTATCTTTGCCTTACAAACCTTTTAATATTACATTTCCTCACCTCCACCTCCACCCCAAACCCAAACATACCCACGGCCTCTGTCAAAGTCAAGCTCCTGACTGCTGCGGCTTGATGTGATTTATCAGCAAGACATAAAATAAGGAGATCAGAGCAATGGGAGTCGGTGCATTTGGCCTCCTTTGCACATGTGCTTCTGCAGATGCTACAACTGAGGTGAACGGGTTAATTCACATAACAAATCAGATGATACGTTCAAATTTAAATTGTGCAAAAACTGTTAAATGTTTTTATTTAGGCTTTAAGAAGCTTTTGGAAAAGCATCTTTTCCCTCGGGTTTTTCTTAGCAAACCTAAAAACATGTCAGAGCGTTTCAGGGCTCATTCAATAAAGCGTCTCTTTTTAATCCATGTTCACCCAAAATCACGTTTTGCCTGATCTTTCTTATGGATTTTCCTTAGTGGAGGTGTGAGACACCAACAGGCATCAAATGCCACGAGTCATTAGATGTCCTTCACCACGCTGCACTCCATTTAGCCTGACTCAGCACAGCGGGCAGATTCAGGCATTTACCTACAGTTGCTTCCTGTGGTTTGCACTCTGTATGAGTTAAGGCAGAGAAGAACAGAAGAAGAAACTTTTGGTCTTTTTTCAGCTAAAACTAATATCAGAGAGAAAAAAATAAGATTAAAAGAGCCAAATTTCTAAATAGGGTCCATCTCTCCTCAGCGTAAATGAATCAGAATCAGTCAGCTGGTCAGACACAATCAGAGTAGACGGATTTCAGATCTGTGATCTTTGCACAGCATGTAGGAGCCTTCTTGATTAAATTCAATTTTTCTGTGTTACTTACAAATTAAAGTTATACGCAGGGGGTTTGAGCATTTTTGTAGTAGCTTGAAAGGAGAGACAGAAAACGTAAGGTGGTGCTGAATATTAAAGACCAAGTTCAGCTGTTTTTTTCAACACATCTGCAATGGTCTATAGTATAAATGAATACCTTGTGAGTTGATCTCTGCAGGGGAAAAGCTCTGGGGCCTCATTTATCAAGCTAGCTTACGCACAAAACGAGGTCGGAAAACTGCGTTAGCAACTTTACACGCAAACTTTGGGATTTATGAAAGAAAACTTAGTGGAAAAATGTGCGCAACTTTAAGTTGACTAAAGACCTGGCTTACACACATGTTGGACATGGAGAGCACCTGCAGTGCTGCTGCTGAGAAGGATACAATTATGAAATCCTGCAACATTATCACTTGTACCCCTTCGTTTTCACACAGAACAAGACCCCCCCACACGCAAACACACATGTGCGCAAACTGACACACGCACACAGCCTGAAGCGCAGAATACAGAATGCACAATATCAGCAGGGGGGCAGATTGAGACAGAATTTCATGCGTCTGTGACAGCGTGTGTCCTGTCACTGTGACTTGATTGATCATGTGCCCTGGCTAGTTGAACAGGGTGCGCATGACTTTCACCCGGGAGTCTGGGGATCAAATCCCGATCTGACCATTTTTTTCTATATCCGCCACAGATTTCTCTGAAGAATTCACAACATTGACGGCTTCAGCAACGCTGTGCTACTCCGTGGATTTTCTCTTATTTGTTTTGCAAAAGCACTTCCTTTCATTTCTCCACCTCATCCACAGGTACCTCAACTTCTGCTTCTGTGAAATTGTGCTTCCTTGATCTGCCTTGATCTACGGTCGCCATCGTCATTGGCGGAGCGCTGCAACAGCCGGCTTATGTATATGCATGAGATCCACAAGGCACTTTGCATTGACTATTTATGGCAGTAAGTGGGCGTGGTGAGGGCGGGATGTGACTAAAATGCAGCTGAGAAACATTCTCGCTAGTCTCTGATTTATGAAGTGGAGATTGCGTGCAGCTGTGCGTACTCCATGTTTGGTAGATCACAAACCTACTTGGCGTAAGTTCATTTGTTTTGCTGAGCTTAAGTACGGTTTTAGTAAGGATTCTACACAATGTTTGATAAATGAGACCCCTGGTGCTCATGTATCAGGAAGTAGAAGTTATTTCCTGATATTTGGACAACTCGCCTCTGATTGGCTAATACCAACATGACTCTACCACTGACTCTGTTTTCTCTGCAAAGTTGATGTTTTATCTTTACACATACCACAAGCCTGAAGGAGTTCTGTGTGGTGGAGTTGTCATTGCTAATGGTTAGCTTCTACTATCTGCTGTTTCCCTGACGCTAAACGAACAACAGCCTTCCCCGTCACGAGCCAAGATGGGTGAGCCCATTATTGTTAATATTCAGCATGATGTCACCTCAGAATGACAGTAAAAACGGTTTCTCGGTGAACTCGGTCAACATCATGCACATCACCTTTGATCCCTTTCTGCTGTGCTCCAGCTCTGCAGAGACACTAAGACAAAACAGGTTAAAGTTTCCAGTGACATCATGATGGCTGCAGACAACAGGTGGTTCACAGTGTTAGTATTGTTAGATCTTTCTGCAGCTTTTGACACTGTTGATCATAACAGACTTCGTGACTCGGTGGGGATCTCTGGAACTGTTCTAGACTGGTTTAGATCGTACCTTTCGAACAGAAGTTACAGTGTCTGTATAAACTAAATCACTTCAGATTCTACCGATCTGTTCTATCACCTATATGCAGATGACATTCAGCTGTACTGCTCCATTCTGGGTTCTATAAACTGTCTGAATTACTAAAGTGTTTGTCAGCTATCGCCAGCTAGCTAGAAGAATCCCCGCAGTTAAACTCTGAAAAGACTGAATGTCTGATCATTGCCCCTGAGTACATGGTTCCCATGATTAGTCAACATCTTGGTCATTCATCTTCTGCCATTAAGTCAAACTTGAGGTATTTATGTGCTGTTTATGGCCGATCAATGTCTCTTGAAGGCCACTCAAAAACTCTGGTCCGAAAAAGTTTTTATCACTTAAGAAATATCTTCAAACTGCAAAGGTTGGGCTTGAAATGGTTATCCATGTCTTTATCTCCTCCCGTCTAGATTACTGTAACACACTCTTCACATGTTTTAACAAAAATCACTTGACCGCCTTCAGTTGGTCCAGAATTCTGCAGCAAGGCTCTGAACTGGAACAAACAGAAGAGCTCACGTCACTCCTATTCTAATGTCTCTGCACTGGTTACCCGTTAACTTTAGAGTTCATTTTAGAGTCCTGATTATAACTTTCAATGCTCTACATGGTCAAGCTCCTCCCTATATTACTGAACTGTTCAAGCCTTATGCCCCAACCCGAGCCCTGTGTGGTCCACACACCAGAACCTTCTAGAAGTTCCAAAGACCAGATATAAAAGTCAAAGGTGATTGCTCCTTCCAGACTGTTGCACTCCAACTTTGAAACGATCTTCCTTTAGCCTTATAAAGTATTGACGGTCTGGACACTTTAAAAAAAACAGCTGAAGACCCTTTTATTTAAAACTGCTTTTACATAAATATTTTTCTTTCTTACTTTTAAACTATGTGAAGCTGTTTTCACTTTTTTGTATCCATTTGACCTTTTTGTGAAAGAAAAGTTTAGTGCACGTAATGAAAAACATTTTATTTATTGGTTTACTTATGCTTTTATTTACAAAGTTTTTGCCTTTTTGCCAATATAACACCGCTTTAACACTCTCCTGTTAACTACACAGTATTAGTTGGCAAAAGACAATTTTTGAAATATCTTCATTCTTCGTATCAAACATTATTGGGGAATACTCCCATTGGCTCAATGGGACATACTACAAAATATTTGTTATATAATTTTGTTAAAACTTGGATTAAAATGTACTTTTCAAATGAAAGAGACTGACAAAAATAACACACTTCATGATGGAAAGATGATGAAGCAAATTAAAGCCAGACGAGTGGAGTTCTGACCCTTGTAAGTCAAACACAGAGCCATTTTGGAGAAAAATCCACACAGGTCCTCATTAGTGACTAAGAAAACACACCTGAGAGAGTTCTGACCCGACTCCCAGAGGAAGGATCCTCCACAGTCTGTGACCAAGGAAAGCAAACACTCGGCTCCCTCGAGTTCTCTGACAAGAGCAACGAACGACTGGATGATCAGAAGACCTAAGGGGTCTGATGGGAATATGAAGCGTTAGCCACAAAGTTCATGGATATGTTCCGGAACCAATTTGTTTAAAACCTCACAGACACAAGGGGGAAGAGTTAGCAGTTACTGTCTAAAGAATAAAGACAGTACCAACATGTGAGGACAAATCAGGAATTATCACTGATATAATGGAAATTGTATATCTGATACAAATTATTCAAACAAATATAACAGCCATGTTTATTACTTTTTCAATTAAAGTCAAGCTTTGACTGATAAATGTCTCCCGTCACTCTAAATTATTCTTTCAGTTCCTGAACCCGCTCTAGGTGGACAGACAAATGTGTACCCATCAGATGGAATATGAACTCTTTGTGTTGTTTTTAACTTTCCCTTTACACCAATAACTGACTTGAGAAGTGATGCTTTAAAAGAAAATGTGATTAAAATAGCATATTCTGTTGACATGGTGTTGACTGATATGATGTACATATGATAAGAGGAAAGCAGAAATGTATGCACATGAAAATGATTTTCTCTGCTGTGACCTTGATGTTGGGAATGAAGTCCTGGAGGCAGTCTGACAGTTTGAGCTAAAGCAGAGCTTTCTGTTGACACCCCACTGGTGAGTCATAACTCACTGCTGGATGTTTTAAATTAGGGACTCTCATCTGGCTCGGGTCTTTTCTATAGTATTAAGTATTCACCAGTGAGCCACAGTAAGCTCTGGAGCCATCTTTAAAGTGATGGACTGGTTGTTTTAATCAAGCAAACAAAGATACTAAATTTTGAGATGATTTTTAGTAGCTAAATGAAAATTTTGAACTACATTCAGAAAGATACTCTTGATTTTCCACAAACAGGTTCTAATTATATTTGACGCTGCTTGCTGACACAGACACACACACACACACACACACACACACACACACACACACACACACACACACACACACACACACACACACACACACACACACACACACACACACACACACACACACACACACACACACACATCTATTCATGTGCCTGTCTTCCACCCCTTCCACAATTTCTGCAGAAATGAGGGTGGGGGTTATATATATATATATATTTGTACAAAGACAGAAAAGGAGACGGCATTTACTATAATGTGCCGGAGCCCTAGAGGCTCACAACCTCATATTTCAACTTAATGTATCTTCACTCACGGGCTCCCTTTTTCTTGTCTAGCTGTTGCCAGGAAAACTTCACAACAACGACGAAGCAGGTGATGTGGTGCTCAAAGTCTGTCTCACCTTGGCTGAATCTGGGGCTTCCATATCTCAACAGATTAAAGTGCCTAAATTAGACTGCTCTCTCTGGATGCCACTGCACGTCCCTCGGGGGTAGAAGTGGAACAATTGGGGCTTTAGCTGGAGCAGGGAGTGTGGCAACAGGTCCTCCTAGGCTGGCCATTATATGTCCTGCTGTGCTGGATGGGTGGGCCCCATGCTGCTGCAATGGCTCTCTGGTCCCTGCTACACGATGAGGTCCTCACAGGAAAACCTCAGGGCTGAGCTGGTGAGGTCTTAAACTATGAAATGAGGTGAGCTATTGCTGATCTAAAATTAAAATTACTAATCTGAATTTTTAAATGGGAAAACTGTAAATAAATGGACACAAAATCTTGTGACACAATGCAATCATTCCATGTTGCACAATGACATGCAATGGAGAAATTACTCAATTTGGGGGTGAACAGTAAAAAAAAAATCACAAATTTGATGACTTTTCTCCTAAATGAAACCCTAATACCACAAAAAGCATGGTTATTTTTTGCAGCTGTTACAGGATCACAAACTGTGGTTTGAATGGAAGTAAATGGGACATTTTTGTCCTCAATAGTCATAAGATAAATACATTTGAAATTTGTTGCCACGCAAAAATTATTGATGCAAAAATTTTTAGATATCGCATAACATAACCAAGACTGCTTTGTACTAAATGCCTCAGGCAGAAAAAAGTAGTTTTTTGGGAAAAATAGCTCATGTTTTATATATATATATGTTATGTGCTCGCCCCGTAGTCGGAAGGTTGCAGGTTCAAGCCCCGCTCAGTCTGTTGCTGTCGTTGTGTCCTTGGGCAAGACACTTAACCCACATTGCCTGCTGGTGGTGGTCGGAGGGACCGGTGGCGCCAGTGCTCGGCAGCCTCGCCTCTGTCAGTGTGCACCAGGGCAGCTGTGGCTACATTGTAGTTCATCCCCACCAGTGTGTGAATGTGTGTGTGAATGGGTGAATGACTGATTGTGTTGTAAAGCGCCTTGAGGGGTTCCAGGACTCTAGAAGGCGCTATATCAAATACAGGCCATTTACCATGTATATATATATATATATATATATATATATATATATATATATATATATATATATATATAGCTAGCAATGACATTGAATAATATTACTGGAATTTGAAGGGTTTAAATCCACAAGATAATTAAAGTATTTATAGGTTTGAGTAGGGCTGAAGATGTTAACAGAGCTTTGAAAAATAAGCAAAAAAATTACGATTGTGTACATTTTTAAAAGCCAATTTTACGAGCTGTTGTTTTTGTCCTTTAAGTACACAAGAGGGTAGTTTTTTTTCATAGTGCTGCTTTAATCTTTTTTCTAAATTTCAAATATACTTTTAAAATTTGTTGAAAGAGGTTTTGCCACAAACTTTTATACCATGTGTACAAACATTGCTAAAACAGCATCCAAATTAAATGGGAAAAACTGCCCAAATGGACAAACATGTCCCCAGTGATGCCTAGGAGTTAACTTTTTAATTTTAGAAAGAGCTTCGCATGCTGGGGAATCTAAATTACCTTAATTAATTAAAACTTATTAAAATAAATTAATTGATTACAGTCTCAGTTGCAAATCTGCAAAAACAAGCTAGCTTTTAGACCGGGCGTGGGGAACCCTGGTCCTCGAGGGCCGGTATCCTGCACGTCTTTGCTCCAGCACTTCTCCGGTGGTTGATTCACCTGTTCAGCAGCTCATCAGGCTCGGCAGACTCGATGGACCACGGTTCCCCACCCCACAGTCACAGAACTCACACCCTTCCTGTTGGCTATCACCCCTAGGCCATGTCCACCAGATACTGGATCCCACCTTGCCAGAGGACACAAAAGAGCATTAAACACCAGTGGTGTCCTGTTGCTAAAGACGTGATTGTGTAATGAATGGAGGACCTGGGGAAGCAAGGCGGTTTGGTGAGACTGACAAACAAATGGTCCAATAGTTGCATTTTGTCCAAGCCGTGTTATTAGCAGAGGTTTTTAGACAAGTGCAAAAGAAACGATTCATTATTTTCTATATTTCACTATATATTTATAGCTATACTATGTTAGAATGTTGTTAAGAAAAAAATTATTTTGAGCTTGCTTTTTTTCCCAATTTACTATTGCAGCTTTAAGCTGAAATTTGGTAGGTGAATTTGTTTTTATCACCAAATCCTTAATTTACACTGTTGCATTACACAGCAAAAGCTTAAAATGGAGCCCATTTGTCTGTGTAATCCAGAATAGAATACAGAAATTACATATGGCTTCATGTAACTTCTGCAGATATTTCCAGGGCTAGCTATGTTTGCAGAAAAAAACGATTTCATATCCGTGTTCCATGACCCCAAACCAGCGCAGACAATAGCAGCAGCATTAATTAGTCTATTTAATTACCTATACCCATCCCCGTATGGGCATAGCAGCTGCTGACATCCAGCCAGTGCACTGTTATTGATTATAGCACAGATACATTTCTTTATTCCCTCAGAAACCCAAAGCAATTACTCTGTGTAAACCATATCCAGCTGTATGCCTTTCACTTGTAAATGGTTCCACCAAACAGGCAGTGGAGCTGAAGGGCCCATGTCTAATATTTCCCCAAAGATTTCTGTTCAGTTTCTCTCGATTCCACACTTTGAAAAACATCTCTGAGGAAAACCGCTGGTGGAAACCGATAGGGAAAATATGAATATGGATTACCAGCATGACACAATCTGAAGGAAAAGCACCAGGTGATTTATTGTGTTTATATTCCGCATATTAATGACTGTATGCCCTGCAGTTTGAAAACATTTTTAGCTCATCAGTATTAAGATAAAACCAAATATAAGCCCTGAACAAATGAAGCGGTGTTAATTTTGCGTGCGAGAGGGTGTTTAGCAGGGTTTTGTCGATCATTCTGATTATCTAGGGTCTAAAGAAGTAATTACAAGTGATTTTCCAGATCAAACATCTGTTTCCATGAATAATTCACTCAGAGCATTCATTACTCCAAGTCAGATAGCCGGGACAGATTTAAGCAATACACTTGAACTCAAGGTCTACCGAAATAAATTTAATTGGCCACATTTTTAAGCAGCCAGCACGAGGTCAGATCTGTCTGTTTGTTCCACTCATTCAAACCTAATTTGTTGTTATGTTTTTCAACCTTTATAACAATCAACATGAAACCAGTGATCACAAAATAAGACTTTCCACTGGAAGATAAATTGGAAGGAGATTTGAAAAGCAAATAAGGTATTTTTTTTAAAGCAGATGAAGACTAAGAAAAGCGTATTAAAGGGACAAATAAGCCTGAGTGCCGGTTTTGGTCTTCAGGGACATTTCCTTTGATATTTAAAGGAGCAATATGTCTCAGTCTTGTTGGTTACAAGGCTACATTGAAACAGATTTCATTCTCAGCCAGCTGCAGGATATCTGTTTTTCTCCTTTCAAACAAATAGAAGGAGGGCGTATTTCTAGCGATGGGAATTCCAGCTCTTTCAAAAGAACCGATTTTCACGGCTTGGCCCACTAAAACGTACCGCTTCTTTCAGCTCTGAGACAGCTCCTCATATTTTTTGGTTTTTAATGAATTAATCACCTGAAATTATACAAAACTGTGTAAACTCCAATATTGATCTACAATATGTATTATATCAAAGGTTTATTATTTAAATTACTTAATTTTTTCTACATGAAGCAGAGTGCTATAATGCATTTTATGTGCTGTTTGTTTCTCTTTCCTCCTCTTTTACAGATTTGTCCCCACCAATATTTACAGGTCCCATCAGTTGAAGGTTGAAAACGGAACAATTTAATAAAAATTCATCTTTTTAAATGTAAGCAAAATGAACGGGACCAGCATGGATTTAACTCCGTCGGAGTTTAGTTTTAAAACCAAAGATATAGTTTTTGGTACTCAGAAATTAAATAGGCTAAACATTGCCGACCCCTACCATGCCCCTGGGACACTTTTTAAAACTCCAGAAGCTGTCTGAGCGGACCTTTTACTGCATTTCAGATACCCTGACGTTTAAAATTTCTTACTTAGTTTTCCCTCCTCCTACTCTGGAGCATCAGTAAGAACATATAAAAGCCAGGAAGGATACAAATGTAATCAGTCTGGGTTACGTAACAAGCAGCACACTGAAATCATGAATGATTAGATTTTATGTGATATTTACTTATTGCTATGAGCAACAAGACAGAAAAAGTCACGTCAAAATAAGTTTAGGAAGCCCACTAAGAATCGTAATAAAAGCATTTAAAATAAATACCATACACAGTTGAGGAAACGTTGGTTTAACTAACTGATATGAAGTGGTCGCTGAGTAAGCAAAAGCCTTTGCTCCCAGGATCCCACATTTTCATTTTAGCCTGGTCACTAGTGCGTTTTATAGCAATGATCCAATGTTTGCTGTGTTCCAGATCTTGGAGATTTCGGCTCTTCCCTTATCGACTGGAATTGATGAGGGGCAAACGATTCCTAGGAATTGAGCCAATGAGAACCGGTTCTCAACAAGAACCGGTTTTTGATTACCAACCCTAGTCTCCAGAAGATTGGAGACTCCTGCAGTAGTACATAACTTACGTATTTATTTCTCTGATGAATTAAGTTTTCTCTCAGACTTCACATAATCTAAGGTCTTTTCTAGTCGACATAACATGATTTAACGTCTCTTATTGAGCAGATGTAACACGATTTAAGTTGTTTTCAAATGAATGATGTTATTAAGTTCTTATTTTACGTTATTTTTACAGTATGTAAACAGACGTCCAATTAAAGTATGTTAATGCATCCATTTCAAACTCCTGCAGCTTCAACATACCAAACAACGTTACTGCATTATTGATTCTTTTCCATGAAGCTGTTCAGCTACTTCCTGCTGACCCCCTTTAAGCCTCCAGTTGACACGGTTCTGGAACAGCTCTAATTATTCAGGAGAGGTCCTACCTCAAGTGGAGGAGTTTAAGTATCTCGGGGTCTTGTTCACGAGTGAGGGTAGGAGGGATCGAGAGATCGACAGGCGGATTGGTTCGGCGTCTGCAGTGATGCGGACGCTGAGCCGATCTGTCGTGGGGAAGAGGGAGCTGAGCCAGAAAGCCAGGCTCTCGATTTACCGGTCGATCTACGTCCCAATCCTCACCTATGGTCATGAGCTTTGGGTAATGACCGAAAGAACGAGATCGCGGATACAAGCGGCCGAAATGAGTTTCCTCCGTAGGGTGGCCGGGCTCAGCCTTAGAGATAGGGTGAGGAGCTCGGACATTCGGGAGGGACTCGGAGTAGAACCGCTGCTCCTCTGGATCGAAAGGAGCCAGTTGAGGTGGTTCGGGCATCTGGTCAGGATGCCTCCTGGACGCCTCCCCGGGGAGGTGTTTCGGGCATGTCCTGCCGGCAGAAGGCCCCCGGGTCGACCCAGGACACGTTGGAGAGGTTACATCTCCAATCTGGTCCGGGAACGCCTTGGGGTCCTGCCGGAGGAGCTGGTGGACAAGGCCGGGGAGAGGACGGCCTGGAGCTCCCTAATTGGGATGCTGCCCCCGCGACCCGGACCCGGATAAGCGGAGGAAGACGAAGACGAAGACGAAGTTTGACCCTTGTCTGGAAATCAGAGCCAAGGGATGGATGAAGTACATCTTAGACACACACTTTGGCCCAGGCAGTGTTTATGTGGGACTATTAGCACTGATTGACCATAACGGAAGCACGAATCAGGGGATAAATGCAGACTTTATTTACATGCCAGTGCATAAAGAGCCCCATGCGAGTCCATCTTTATTTATCTCTTGTTGATCAGAGTTTCCTATATTCACACGTCTCATTGATTGTTGTTCAGGTTTGGTTTTTATTTAATGTTCAGCAATTAGAGGGAAAATCTAACTGGACTGTTCTTGTTAATGGGGATAAATATGTAGCAAAGATGTTCCATCGATGTGAGCAGAAGAAACGGAGAACAAGGGAACAAAAGAGGAGGAAATGTCAGATGATAGAAAAAAAAAAGATGACAGCAACAAAAACCAATCAATGCTGCAAAGATCCACTTACAGATCAGCAATATGAGATAAAGGTTTCTTATGTTCCATGCATGACTGCATGGTGCCACCCAGTGGCTGAAAACAAGAACTCAAAAGGTTCCCAGATTCTAGCTGGCAATTCAAATGTGTTTTCTTTATTAGACCTCCCTCCACCCCCAACCCCACCCCCCAATAATGAAATGGCACGTGTGTGGTGGTGGGTGGGGGGGTGGGGGGGTGGGCTTCTACGGCTTTGGGTTTCAACTCCCCTCCTTTTAAACACCAATAAGGTAAGTTGACTGAAAAAAAAATATGATTTTTGTACAGAAAACTAAAATATGTGCAATACTTATTTGACAAGTATCTTTACTATGTTTAACTGTGTGTAGCCACTCATATCTGATTTTCTCCCTTTAACTCAAATCTGAAAAGAAGGTCTGAGATTTACCTTGAAGAAGCTGCATAATATGTTTCAGATGGACTATATGATTGTAACAGACGCCGTCATTTTTGTGGCCACAAGATGGCCTCCTCGTCATTACCTGCTCCCCTGGCTCTAACTGAGCCAGGTGCAGCTGATTTTCAATCACTAAGCTTCGCTAGAAAAGGACAGCTCTTTCTGACATTCGAGGAGGGAAGCTTAGAAGAGACCTGGTTTTAGAGAGAGAGAGTTCCTCTTTTCCCTCCTGACAAGCCTGACGTTGAAGTCTCGTTTGGTACCTGTGTGGTAGTGGTAAATCTTCCTCGTGGTATAGAGCTTGTTCTGTGTTTGATTAGAATACTCGTTAAAGAGTTCAGCTCACCCTTTTGGTGGAGCTTTTTGTGTTCATCTAATTCCTTCCTTTTTCTTTTCCGGTTTAGTCCCGGCGTTTTGGGTTTCTTTATTATTGTTATTTACCCAATTTTGGATGACCTTTATGTTTTGTGACGTTTCTGTTTTCCCTGCAGTGAAAGCAGTGATTTGTAGTTTAATAAACTCCTTTAAGAGAGTGAAACTTGGTTTGGTCCTGTTCTCAACCACCTTTCTTTATGCCCCCTAAACACCATCATCTCCTAGACGAGCTGGGGGCCGTAAAAATGATAATATATTCATTCCACCATTGTTGCTGCGTTGTGGGCTCGATACTTTTCCATAATTGCAAAATACATTTTATGCAGCTGCCTTTGCAAAAAAACTCAATTCTGTTGATGTTTACGAAACTCCTCTAGGGTTTCTACATCTCCCAGCAAGGCAACGCTTGGATGTCTGTTTTTAATGACATACTCAAGAGAGAATTTAAATCTTTAACCCATTCAAGACAGATCATTGGACATTTAACAGAACATGGTTGCAGGTTCGAGCCCCGCTCAGTTTGTCACTGCTGTTGTGTCCTTGGGCTAGACACTTAACCCACCTTGCCTGCTGGTGGTGGTCGGAGGGACAGGTGGCGCCTGTGCTCGGCAGCCTCGCCTCTTGTCAGTGCGCCCCAGGGAAGCTGTGGCTACATCGTAGCTCATCGCCATCAGTGTATAAATGTGTGTGTGAATGGATGAATGATACACTGTAGTGTAAAGCGCATTGGAGTCCTTAATCTGAGGGGCGCTATACAAGTGCCGGTCATTTATCATTTATTATCTTTAATATATTCGGCTGAAAATGTTAATCAAGTAAAAATATGTATTTTTTGCATTCACTTATTTTTACATCATATAAAGAAACCCTTAGCATGTTTACGTTCCCTGTAATAAACAAGGCCAGTTGCCTACAAATTTGTTTTAAGATATTTGTTTATTTAACTCGTTTTTCTGAAACTGGTAATTAGCTAAGAAAAAAGGCAATGAATGCGCGCCCGTCCCTCCCTACACACAAAACTCTGCAGCCGGGAGCTCAGTCCATCTGGCTCATCCACGCACACACACACACACAGTAACGGATCTCTCTGTGCTTGCTTCACTGTTGCTCACTTTTCTTCAGGACTCCCTATGTTTTCTTCAGCTTGCCTCTTTCTCGGTTTAATATTTAAAGTAACTTTTTTCGTAACGTATGTCTACGGCTCGTGCTGCGTCGGTCACTGCCTCGGCTCCGCTCGGGTTTGTTTCATTTCTCTCTGTATGCATTAATTCATGCACTTAAATATAAATTGTTTGATTTGATTGAAAAACTTGTTCTGTAACAGTTTGTTTAGTATTGTGATCAAAAATATTTAATCTCAATTCTGAGGCTGCTCTGTAAATAGTTTTCAAATAAACAATACGCATATCAACTTCTGATCAATCCATATCAATTTCAGACTTAGAATAATGTAATGATGTAAACCACGCCCACTTCCAGGTTAAACCACGCCCACTCCAAGTACAGATACAGATAATTTAGATGGTTGAACAGATACAGATACAGATAGTGGTGTACTCGCTCATCCCTAATTTATATATATATATATATATATATATATATATATATATATATATATATAGTTTTTTTTGGGAGTGTACAGAAACATCTGTGCAGTGTATGGACTGGAAGCCCTGAGGTCAAAAGTGGGTGACACCCCTAAGGTGGTAGAGAACAAGAGAGCCAAGCTCCTGTGGGACTTCCTGATCCAGACTGATAAAATGGTGACGGTGAACCAACCGGACATTGTGGTGGTGGACAAACAACAGAGGACAGCTGTCATGGTTGATGTGGCGATACCAAGTGATGCAACATCAGGAAAAAGTAACATGAGATACTAGAGAGGTACCAGGGCCTCAAAGAAGAACTTGAGAAATCCTGGGGAGTGAAGACATCGGTAGTACCCGTAGTCATCGGGACACTTGAGCCAGTAACCCCCAAACTGGCGGAGTGACTAAAGCAGATCCCAGGAAAAACATCTGACATCTCAGTCCAGAAAAGAGCTGTTCTAGGAACAGCTAAGGTACTGCAGAACCCTAAAGCTCCAAAGGCCTCTGGTAGAGGACCTGAGCTTGGAAGGATGAGACCACCCGTGGAGGGTGAGATGGGGATTTTTATATGCGTACATGCACATTTTCCTAAATTTTTAAAATTGGTTTTCCCATATTATTTGTTTGTTTGTTTTTTGTTATTGTGAAGCTCATCCTGATTTTTATCTTGAGAGGTGCTATACAAAAGACTTTTCTTTCTTTCCTTCTTTCTTCTCTTTCCTTCTTTCTTCTTTCTTTCCTTCTTTCTTCTTTCCTTCTTTCCTTTCTTCTTTCTTTCCTTCTTTCTTTCCTTCTTTCTTCTTTGCTTCCTTCTTTCTTTCTTCTTTCCTTCCTTCTTTCTTTCTTCTTTCCTTCTTTCTTTTTTCCTTCTTCTTTCTTTCTTTCTTTCTTTCTTTCTTTCTTTCTTTCTTTTTCTCTTTCTTTCTTTATTTCTAACAATGACTGAGTTGCAGCACCTCAAAGAACCACTGAGTGACAGTATAGCCACAGTTTAGGAGGAGTAGAAGCCAAGGAAAAGCTGTGCAGGTTTGATTGGTAAAAATAAATTGTAATTATGCTTTTCTTTTTTTTAAACTGTGAAAAGCATCTATATGAATCATAATCCTCCTGACGATTTGGAGTTAAATATAAAATTGACTTTCTTTCTTAACACCTCAATAATTTTATATAAATGTACTGACTGCTGTGTTTATTGATTTATATAGTATGGACTGGAAGCCCATACACACACACACACACACACACACACACACACACACACACACACACACACACACACATACACACACACATATATATATATATATATATATATATATACACACATATATACACACACACATTTAAAAATTCTAAAATTTTACGATATTATTGACTTGCATACACTGGTTGTAGTATATCAGGCATATCAGGCTCAACTTCCACCTTATCTCCAAAGGATGTTTGAACTAAGGGAAGGAGGATATAGTCTAAGAGGAACTGGGATTTTCAAAAAAAAAAAAGAATATTAGAACCAATAAAAAACAAAGATGTATCTCAATAAGAGGAGTGAGTTTATGGAATAGCCTCGAGGATAGATAAAAAAATTCATGCTCGTTGAAAATATTCAAAAAGAGTTTTAAAAATAATGACTTACGTAATTACCAAGTGCACCAAAATTAGTTTTGTCACACGTTTTATACCTCTTGATTGATTTCAATTGTTTTTGTTTTATTCATGTTTATATCTCTTGATTGATTTTGTTGAAATTAGGATGATGCATGTAATAACTGTATTGTTTATATGTTTATTTACTTTTGATATTTATGACAATGTAGATTTTTTTTGTAATGAATTAATGGGTAGGCTTAAATAAGTTTAACAGAGTTATTGATTTCTGAGTTAAGTTAAGACAAGAAACTTCCATCCCGCCAAACGCTCGACGCTGTGTATCCGGCGACATCTCTGGACCAGAGGATCGGACATTCGCGTCTTCCCTGCCGGACCGAGTGTCATCTTGGATGGACACCCATCCTCCTGATCTCCGGATCCACAAGAGGGTCTCGTGTTTGGGTGAGGTAGAACACAGGAATGCATTTGATGCTGTTTTCTCTAAGTGAAAGACTCAGTTAACTGCAAAACATAATTTTCATCCAGAATGCTTTCTCTCTCTCTGAAAGAAATCTTCTGATAATTCCATTCACGCATCCAAACTCGTATTTCCAATTTAGCTTCCACCCAGCCACAGGTTTGTCCATTTAAAACAGGTTTAATATCAAAGCTGTTAAAAATTGTCATTAAATTGTCATCCATGAATTGTCGTTTATAATTGTCGTTTCAAATCTTTCAGTTTAAAATTGTTAGTAATAAAATTTCTTCATTTTTAAACTTGCCTCATTATTTAAACGAAACACGGAAAATGTATAATATTTCTGGTTGGTTATGTGAAAGCAAAGATTCCTAGCTTCTGATTCAAAAATAAGCTTTTGCTATAAAATTTAATTATTTAAATTAAACATCAATCTTTGGATTAAAATTAGACCAAACAGGTTGGTGTATGAACTTAGATAGATATATAAGTATCCGGGATAGTTATACATGATCTAAGCCTCATAGGTTAATCTGACTGGTCATTCTCAGAATCTCCAGCTGAATAGCAACAGTGTTGATTCTAGTGTGTAGTTAAACTCTACATGACCTTGTGCTCCTGTCCTGTTTTGCCTTTTTATGTATGTTGTGAAGCACTTTGTGATTTTACCTGTGAAAAGTGCTATATAAATAAAGTTTTACTTTTACTAACTGGCTGTGAATCTATCAGAATTGAAGTCTGAATGCTTACAGTTTTCTCTCACAGGTGGAGTATTATAGCTTCTGCTATAGAGCCAGAAGTGAAAGAGAAAGGGAGAGAGAAAAAAACAAGTGGAGGGGAGTTCACCAAAAAAAACCTAATAATTGATGAACAAGAATCTGCATCTTGACCTGCAGAAAGAGAGAGAGAAAAGGGGACAAACAAAAATACAACAAAACATCACTGTGTCCACAACATAAAGATTTGTAACAGTAACAATTTTTACTCAAAAGCACACTGTAAAAATTCAAAGTGCAATAAGTGCCAACCACAGCCTTAGATCATGTGTTTCAAATGCCCAAGTCCATACTTGTAAGAGCACCTTGTGAGCACCTATGTACATATATGTGCTTGTGTATGTAGGTTTTTCTATAGGAGTGTCTAATTGTGAGTGTGAGTGGTCACAAGATGGACTTGCGGAAGCCAGAAGTGTTCCAAGCTTCAGAGATCAAGAGGTCTCCCTGGAGCATGCATGCTAAAAAGTAAATCATGGGACCTTCAGTCTTTACTTAAATATAAATGTAACCTGGCAGCAGCCAGATCTCTATGTGTAGCCCAACCCCGTGTCAATTCTACACATTTTGATCTGGAATCTCTGCAGCAGAAACAGTCTGAAAGAGGGAGGGCTATCTGGTAGAATATTTTGAGCTGATTGGAGGACGAGCAAGGTAGTGCCCGGCTGGCACTGGCTACCATATTTTGTCATTAGCCAATCACAGTAGCTCAAATGACAGTTAAAGCATCGTCTGGCCTACACCAGCTGACGCCACCACATAACCCCGATTCCGCCCCTAAATTGGGGCGCATGCAGCCACGGGACTGCGGGAATGGGAACCATACATGCACACCCTGACTTTGTCACACCCCAAGGGCATATGTGCCAGTTTGTATGATGATGTGAAGGAGCAGGAGGAGGAAAAAGTATGAGGATGTGGAGGAATGGCTGAGGAGCCTGAGCCCTCCAGGGAGCCAGCTCTCCCACTGGTCCCAATAAATGACCCGCACTTGTATAGCGCCTCTCAGAGTAAGGACTCCAAAGCGCTTTACACTACAGTGTATCATTCATCCATTCACACACACATTCACACACTGATGGTGATGAGCTGCGATGTAGCCACAGCTGCCCTGGGGCGCACTGACAGAGGCGAGGCTGCCGAGTACAGGCGCCACCTGTCCCTCCGACCACCACCAGCAAGCAAGGTGGGTTAAGTGTCTTGCCCAAGGACACAACAGCAAATTTGGCGCTCCTGTTCCCAAAATCCACCCGGGCCATAGGAATCCCAGACCATCTAACAAAAGCCCAAAGCAGCATCACTGCAGAACCCCACAGACCCCAAGGCCACCAACTCAGCCCCACACCAGTAGAAAATCTATGCCTATCCCTGCATTTGGTCAACTTCCATACTATGTGAGACATGACACCCAGGTAAAGTTCGGTTCTATCCCTTCCAGACATCCCCCTCCCCTGTGATGGAATGGATGTTCTACTGAGTTTTAACATGGTCTGCATTTCTACAAGAAGTAGTAACAGGGTAAACATGTTGTATAATCACTGTTCTTGGAAAAATGGCTTCAATGATTTTCAGACCCAGCAGGGTTTCTCAGCAGGTGGTGTCAAAACCAAAGCTCTAATCCTGCATGTTTATGATGTGAATCCATTAGCAATTCCTGCTTTCATTTGTTAAATGCATACAGCAGTAGTTCCAATTAAGTGAAAGAAATGGAAATGGCCTACGTAGATGTGATGCATGCATGGTCATGTCTGACCTATTATTAAATAACTAATCAACCTGGTGGAAAGCAGGTGCTGCTTTTACTTGGAATGAGCTGTTGTTCCGTGAGTGTAACAAATGCTAACTGATAACCACTTGAATATAATGCGTCCCTTGATAATGTCATTAGCTCCAGAATCAAATGCGCTGGTTTCTCCCAATGGCAGTTACAAAATTATGTTTCAAATACATTTTTCACTTTAATTTGTTGTCCATTTATTTGATCAGCCTACATGTTCGTAAACATAAACATCAGATTTAGCAAAAACAGCGTTTTCCTCCTTGCATTTCTAAGATTGTTGTACCATTTCAGCAACACTGTGACAGAGGTAGATCGGCAATCTGTGAGCTCTAGAGAATCCCAGAACAGCCAGTGTCCTCTAGGGCCAGTGGATGTGTGCGGGGGGATGTCTCTCTGAATGAATTAATGCCAGAACATTGTCGATTAATACTAATTCAGGAAGACAGCGATAATAAAGAGTAAAATAGTTTACAATGATTGAAACAGTTTTCAGTAAAAAACAGAAGAATTAACAAGTGTGATCCTGATCATGTGGATGAACTGTCAGTGAAGGCTTTCACATCACAAATAGAGCAGGGTATTGCACAACTTCGCTGCTTCTGGTCTCTCCACCGAGTGCAGCTTCTTTTCTTCTGCGCATGCAGGTTGCTTTGGGGTCATGAGGTGTTCACACTGGAGAGTTTAATGTCGAATTTGTCATAGTGTGAACAGCCACACACAAAAAAAAAGAATCAGACTTACTCAAAAAATCGGAATTGAGCATTAAGGCCTACAGTAGAAGAAGAAGAAGAAGAAGAAAACATCATTTCCATGGCGCCTCTCAAGATAAAAATCACGAGGCGCTTCACAAAAACAAATAATGTAAAAATATAAAAAAGCATTTAGAAAATGTTTAAAAATATATTTAAAATGAGCAAAAAGAGACAATTGTGATTAAAAAAATGTTAAGAGAGAGAGAGAGAATAGGAAAGAGGGAAATCAGTGGATCCTGAGGAAGGTGGAATAGGTGGGGAGAGCAGACTAAAGAGAGAGAGGTGAAGAAGGTCATACAAAAGCCAGCTTGAACAAGTGAGTCTTCAGCTGCTTTCTAAAGGAGACCACTGAGTCCACTGATCTCAGGCTCGGGGGAGAGAGTTCCAGAGTCTAGGGGCCACAGCAGCAGATGATCTGTCACCTTTGACCTTTAGCCTGGTGCTGCACAACCAGTAGGCTTTGATCACTGGACCTCAGGGACCTGCTGGGGGTGTAGGGACTAAGAAGATCACCAATGTAAGATGGTGCTTGTCCATGTAAGGCCCTGCAGACCAGAACCAGGATCTTGAAATGAACCCTGAAGTTGACTGGCAGCCAGTGAAGCTGGAGGAGAAGCGGGGTGATGTGGGTGTGTTTGGAGGACTTGGTCAGAAGCCAAGCACAGGCATTCTGAACCACCTGTAGACGGTTCAGGGAGGCTCTGCTCAGACACGTGAAAAGAGAGTTACAGTAGTCTAAGCGTGAGGAGATGAAGGTGTGGAGAACTGTCTCAAGTTCAGAGCGGGACAGAATGGGACTCAGCTTAGCAACGTTCCTGAGATGGAAGAAGGAGGAGCGAACAAGAGAACTGACATGAGAATCCAGGGTGAGAGCTGGGTCAAAGTTCACACCAAGATTCCTGACAGAAGGTTTGGTGTGAGAAACAAGCTGACCAAGAGAGTCTCTGACTTTGGGAACCAGCTTGTCTGGGGCACAGATGAGGATCTCAAATCTTCTCTTCATTCAGCTGAAGAAAGCTCTCAGCCATCCAGGTTTTGATAGAGTCTAAGAGTGTGAACGTAGCCCAAGTGTCCGTACAGCTGTTGGGAAAAAACTGTTTTTGAATCTAGTTGATTTTCTTGACCTGTAGTGTCTTCCAGAAGGCAATAGTAGTAAGCAAATTTTATTTATACAGCACTTATCACAGACATAGAATCACAAAGTGCTTCACATAGATCAAAACAAAAGAAATTTGATTTAAAATTAAGAAAATAAAAGTTTTAGTTAAAAGCAGCTTTAAATAAAAGGGTCTTTAGTTGTTTTTTAAAAGTGTCCAGACTGTCAATGCTACGTAAGAATAAAGAAAGATCATTCCAAAGTCGGGGTGCAACAGTCTGGAAGGAGCAATCACCTTGACTTTTATATCTGGTCTAATGGACCTGAGGGCTCAGGTTGGAACTAGAACTGTACAATGCTGCTGTGCCTTACTCTAATTTATTTATTTATTTATTTTGTTGTCTGAGAAAAATGATCTTTTATTGGCTTTTTTGTACGTCTGTTTCGAGTGCTGTTTCCATTTGAGGGAGTTAACAATCTATGTGCCCAGAAATTTAAAGGACTGTGTAATAGTGATAGGTTGTGTGGAAATGAGGATGGGTGTTTTATGAGTAGGTAAGCATGAGAAATTTACTATAACTTCTTGTCTCTTTGATATGTTAAGTTGGATGTTATTGTTTTGGCACCAAGTGACTGCTTGGGCAACCTGTTCATGGTAATAGTGCTCGTTATTGTTAGAGATTAGTCCAATTATGGTGATGTCGCCTGCATTTTTGAGAACGGAGACGAGTTATGAGTAGATGTGAGTGTATCTGTTTAGATGGAGAGAAGCCAAGGGGAGAGGAAACAGCCCTGAGGGGCACCCATGCTGAGGGTCAGAGGTTGTGACAAGAGGACACCCATCCTGACTTTCTGTGTCCTTTGTGACAAAAAATTAAGGATCCAATGGGAGAGTAAGACCTATATCCTTATCCAAGAGTTTCTTGAAGAGGTTGATTAGTATGGTTGTATTAAATGCAGAACTGAAGTCAATAAATAATATACGAGTGTGGGAGGATTCCAGGTTTTGCATGACAAAGTGAATGGCCTGATTTATTGCATCTTCAACAGATCTATTAGTCTGATAAGCAAACTGGTGATTATTCATGAACGGGAAGGTGAGTTATTTCAGGTGTGCCAGTATGATGTGTTCAAAAGATTTCATCATAACCGATGTGAGAGCAATAGGCCTGTAGTCATTGAAAGTCGGTAAAAAACAGAATCCTTTGAGCACTTACGAACACACTGATCGAGGGAACTGCTGAAGATGAAGGTGAAGATCAGGGCTAGCTGTGGTGCACAGTGCTTCAACACAGCTGGGCTTACTCTATCAGGCCCCGCTGTTGAGGAGCTATTGGGAGGGGTGGAGGGGAAATGGAGCAGGTGGACTGCTGTTCAAACCTGCCGTAGAAGTTGTTCAGTGACTCTGGAAGTTTACTGTCAGTGTCAGAATAGGTGGAGGGAGGGGCTTTTCTATAGTTATGTTTTTTAATGTTTTCCAGATTGATCTGTGTATGTGTACCTTTAATTATCTACAAGTGCTGATATTGCAGTATTAACAGGGCTTTTCTAAGCTTATTGTTGACTGCAGGATGCATATAAACTAGGCGTTGCATAACCTGGAACCATTCAAAGAAAACGGCATTGCATAACCTAAAGGTTTACCATTTTCACAAGTTTTCTAAAAGCTTTTTTCAGCCAGTTTAAAGAAACATGAATTAGTCTGGCTCAATGCCATTAATCAATAAATAAGTACTTTATATAGAAATTCATCACCCTGTGTGTGTGTGTGTGTGTGTGTGTGTGTGTGTGTGTGTGTGTGTGTGTGTGTGTGTGTGTGTGTGTGTGTGTGTGTGTGTGTGTGTGTGTGTGTGTGTGTTTTCCAGGTGTGCCAGGTCTGAATCGACTCACCAGCTGCACCGTACTTCATACATATAATCATATTCCCTTACAAATCCCCACCACAAGGTTTGTGGCTGCTTACATTAAACAAATCTTAATATTAAATTAACCCTTTTGAAACCAACCTGTTTTGAATTAGAAAACAGAATGGAATGAATACATAAAATGTAGCAAAAAATTTCATAAAATAAAGTAGTTGAATAATTTTCAATATATGTATGGATAAAATGTCACTCCAGGATTTCAAACTTGAATATTTGACTCGAGGCAATTTTGCAGTTGTTTGAAATTGGGTGTGACAAGGGATAAGCAAGTACACCACTATCTGTATTTGTTCAACCATCCAAATTATCTGTATCTGTATCAGTACTCGGAATGGGCGTGGCCTAACCCAGAAGTGGGTGTAGTTTATAACCGGATGTGAGTGTAGTTTACATCAATACATTATTTTAAGTCTGAAATTGATATGGATAGATCAAAAGTTGCTATGCGTATTGTTTATTTGAAAACTATTTACAGAGCAGCCTCAGAAATGAAATTAAAACATTTTCATCACAATAGTAAAGAAACTGTTACGGAACAAATTTTTCTATAAAATCAGAGCATTAATATTTAAGTGCATGGATTAATATATACATACATACATACAGAGAAAGAGAGAGCGAAAGAGAAAGAACAAACCCGAGCGGAGGCAGTGGCCGATGCAGCACGAGCCGTTTTCAGCTCTGTCTTGTCAAATGCACCACGTGCCATACATTACAAAAAAAGTAACTTTAAATATTAAGCCAAAAAAGAGGCAAGCTGAGGAAAACATAAGGAGTGCTAAAGAAATGTGAGCAACAGTGAAGCAAGCACAGAGTTTTGTGTGTAGGGAGGGGCGGACGCTCTATGTGACTGGCCAATCACAGAGCGAGAAGACAGTCAGTTACCCAATGAGGATTTTCCTTCAGCACGATTAGATATTTGCTAGTTTTACTCGTTTCATGCTCGAATTCATCAAAAATGCTTTATCCGTACCAGATACTCGTCTGAAACAAGTATCCGGCTCATCCCTAGTTGTGACACCAGTGTCACCACGGGTCTCGAAAGATTAAAGTTACACTAACTCCTCCCATCGGCTATCATCCCTGGGTTGCACCTGCTGGAAATGGAACCAACAATGCCAGAGGAAACGAGGAAGCACTAAACACCAGTCGCCATTTTCTAGGTCCAAACTTCTCTTGTTGTCCGTGACTTCAAGTGGTGTTTCTCTTATTGGGACTTTGGTAGTTTGTCCTAAAGTTGAAGTGGTAGCAGCCAGTAGTACCTCTCACACCAGTGGCATTATGTTGGTAAATATGCAAGTATGTAATAAATGAAGGACAAAGAGAAGCGCGAAAGTGCTGCAGTTCGATGAGACCGACAAGCGGACGGTCCAATCGTTGATTTAAGTCCGAGCCATTTTATTGGCGTACGTTTTTAGACAAATCAGAGAGAACTTAATTTATTTTTCTACAATAAATTTCTATGTTAGAAAGTTGTTATGAGGAATGAGAAAAAATGTGGTTCTGAGACTTATTTCAACCAGACTTCCTGTTAGACCTGGGGAAAAGGCATTGCCTGGAGGACTGAGAGAGTGGCACAGAGGGAATGATTTATATCACCCCTCTCAACACCCCCTAAAGTCGTCATTTGCATGTTTTTACTGTGTGTGTGTCGAAACAAGTCCTCGCACCGTGAGAACAAACACCCCAGCTCTAAAGCCGATCTTCATCCACGTACATCACACGTGATCAGTAAGCAGAAAATGCATGTTAGGAGATCGTTTTGGGCCGCTGCTGTAAAAAGAAGTGAGGCGCAAACCGGAAAAGCTTCTGCCGATCCCAATTCAACAACAGATTATGAAAGAATGGATAATGCTCAAAAGACCTGGATTATTCCTGATGTGAGAGGTGAGTCTCCTCTTTGTTTTGACAGTTTTGGTGTTGACATCATTATAGCGCGCATCGTCCTGTGACTCTTAAAAAAACAGTGAAAATGCTGGCATCGAAGGGCTTTTCTGATCAGGAAAAGGCTGGCAGTTAATGAGTTAATTTTTATCATCACCCATTTGGGTAATCAATAACAATAGTATACCAGAATTGTATTTTATAGAACATCAAAATCTCTTCTAAAAACACATATTTAGGCAAGCATACTCTACTTGTCTGGTTGAACCCACAGGGAATGTGCCTCAGCAACCACAAACCCAGCCGCAAGCTCCTCGTCTGTCAGCCTGGAGCAAAGAACCACCCTCTAACTTCAAGCGAGACTCTTTATCTTGGTGCAAGAAGATGCACTCGTCCTAGCAATGAGCTACCATCTCCATTTGGACCTCCAGAGTAGTGAGGCATGTTCGCTCAGCGGTTCAGCCTGCTTTCAGAGCATGCAGTGCATGCGCTCAGAGGCCCCAGCCCCAAACGGCGCTGCGTTCCCCACACACAGTCTCCCAAGCATTTTTTCCCAAAACACACGATTGTTTATTCAATAAAGAATGTGTTAATAAAGAAAATACAAAACTAAAAAACTCAAAATCAACCATTAACTGCGTGCTTAAGGGCATGTCAGTTCACAGAGCTGTCCCTCCCCGCTCAGGTAGAGGGCAGCACTTCCCCACCCGTGACAGGACAGGTCCGTCGTCTCACTGGCGTGCATGCGCCCCATCCCCATGGGTAGAGAAGACGGTTGCTATGGGTTACCAGTTGCCGTTCTGGGTAAGTTAGGGGGCACGTGCTGCACACAGACAGCTGGTGTGATCAGCTCTGAACAGCGTTGATCATAATTTGCAGATGACATTCATTTGTCACGGCGCTCGGCCGCGGATTCCTCTTCCGGTCGGCATTCTAGGAATCGAAACTAGGAATCGAAATAAAAAACTTTGAATAATTCCGGGAAAAATAAACAGTTGGAACTGGTTCCAATCAATGCTCGATGCCCAACCCTACGAGTCAGACCACCATGTTTCTGCTCAGTCGTAAACACGACCGTGGGATTGGAAGCGGGGATCGTATTGAGAGAGGAAATAAATACCTTACTGGGAAAGGGAGCAATACATGGGGTCCCAGCTTCGGAAGCAAACAAAGGTTGGTACAGCCGGTACTTTGTAGTTCAGAAAAAAGGAGGCTGGCTACGTCTCATTCTAGACCTACGTGTTCTGAACAAACACCTCCGCACATTCAGGTTCAAGATGTTAACTTTGAGACAATTGATGAACGTGGTGAGTCCGGGCGACTGGTTCGCAAAGATTTATCTCACGAACGCTTACTTTCATGAAGCAATACATCCAGAACACAGACAGTTCTTGCGATTTTCCTTCGAGGGCATAGCCTACGAGTAACTAGTCATGCCCTTTGGTCTGTCACTCGCAACCCGCACGCTTAAAAAGTGCGTGGAAGAAGCGTTAGCTCCTCTCAAGAGAGAAGGGCATTTGCATCCTAGCTTATCTTGACGACTGGGCGCTAATAGCCATGTCCAGACAAAACGCGGCACATCAACTACAGCAGGTCTTGTCTCACATCCAGAATCTGGGTTTTCTGGTGAATTTTAAAAAAAGCTCACTAACCTCGAGTCAACAGTTCTCTTTCTTTGGTCTGGAAATTTGCTCCGTTGGACCAAACCTGTCTCTCAGAGCACCGAATAACAGAGTTCCGCAGGCATCTAGCTTCATTTCAGTTGGGACGCAAACTGCGCTTCTGGACGATATTGCAGCTTCTGGGCATAATGGCTTCCATGATTTCAGTGATGCCACTCGGACTGCTCATGATGTGTGCGTTTCAACGCTGGACCCGCACCCACCAGCTGTGCACAGTCACCTGCACAGAAAGATAACGATAACAGCTAGGTGCATGTCAGCCCTTCGCCCATGGAGGGAACCTGGTCTCCTGTGCCGAGGTTTGCCAATAGGCAGTGTCCTTCCGCAAGGTAGTTTCCACGGATGCCTCCCTGAAACGATGGGGTGCCATTTACGACGGCATTGCGGTGAGAGGGGTCTGATGTCTGACCCAGTCCAGGCTCCACATCAACTGCTTGGAACTACTAGCAGTTTTGCTAGCTCTGAGACAGTTTCAGGTGATCCTGAACAACCATCATGTTCTGATACGAATGGACAACACCACAGTGGTTTCATATATAAACAGACAAGGGGGCACCCGCTCGCTTCTCCTGTAAAACTTGTCTCACAAACTCCTCTAATGGTGCAGTGTTTGGCTTCTGTCTATCAGAGCAACTCATGTGCTGGGGCACCTGAATCTGGGTGCAGACCTACTGTCCAGGGACACACCAATGGTGAGAGAATGGAGACTGCACACACTAGTGGTGACCCAAATCTGGCAACAATTCGGGAGAGCAACTGTAGATCTGTTTGCACCTAAGGACCACACCCACTGCCCTCTGTTCTTTTCAATAGATGGATCAGAATGCTTCACTGGAGGTGGATGCGCTGGCTCACCGGTGGCCCAAAGTGCTTCTGTATGCATTTCCTCTGGTGGTGATGATTCCTCCAGTTACTGGAGAGGGTACGTGAAAATGACCTGACCTTAATTCTGGTGGCCCCTTGCTGGCCCGCAAAGTCATGGTATGCAGAGAAAATCAGCTTTCTGGTGGGGGGAGCCCTGGGAGCTCCCTCACTGTCCCAATCTCCTGTCGCAGGTGCAGAGAGAGATACTTCATCCACGCCCAGAGCTGTGGATGTTGCATGTCTACCTGCTGAGAGGTCCAGCTTATTAGACAGGGATCTCCCTTTGGCTGTTTTGAGAAGTGGTGTCTGAACAGGAATATTGCTCCATCCCAGTGACCCATCGTAGACCTATTAGCATTTCTAGAGGGACTGGTGGAGGGGAGTCTATGTTTCTCCACAATTAAGGTTTATTTGGCTGCCATTTCTGCTTGCCATGTTGGCATTGATGGAGTGACACCAGGTGCACACCCCTTAGTGGTTTGTTGTGTGAAAGGGGTCAGCAGACTGAGACCAGGAATTCAACCAAGCGTTCCTGCCTGGGACCTAACCGTTGTGCTGGATGCTCTGTGTGACGTGCCATTTGAACCACTTGAGTCGGTTGATATAAAAATCTTATCATACAAAACGGCTCTGCTTCTTAAACTGGCATCTGCGAAACGTGTCGGCAACCAGCATGCACTTTCAGTGCACCCGTCATGTGTGCAATTCTCTGCTGATGGCTCTAATGTCACATTACGACCTAATGCTTCTTATCTCCCAAAAGTGCTTCCACCTAGTTACAGCTACATGATAATTGAGCTGGCTAGTTTTCATCCACCTCCTTTTGCTTCAGAGGAATAAAGTAGGCTTCATTTTATGTGCCCAGTGCGCGCATTACGTATCTACATTAATCGTACTCAGAGTATGCAGTTATGTGATCAGCTGTTTGTGTGTTTTGCCAATCCAGCCAGGGGTAAAGCTCTGTCCAGACAAAGACTATCCCATTGGGTGGTGGAGGCTATTTCTCTTGCTTATGTCAGCAAGGGTCTCCATTTACCTCAGGGAGTGAGAGCTAATTCGACCAGAGGCGTAGCTGCATCCTGGACCCTTTTCAGAGGAGTCCCGGTGGGCGACATCTGCGCTGCTGTCAGTTGGTCTTCACCGCACACTTTTACTCAGTTTTACCATTTGGATGTGACTGCACTGTTGCTGGCTCACTGTTTTGTCAGCTGGATCACAAGGCTTACACTTAAGCGTCGCCTTTTGAGCCTGATTTCTGATGACTGCTCTGCGGGATGTATATATATATGTCCCATACTATATGTGTTGTACCGAGTGAATCGACTGAAAGGGAACGTTAAGTTTTGCATATAACTACTGTTCCCTGAAGGAGAGGAACAAGGTACACTGCGGGTGAGGGGAGTTGGGGGATGGACCCTTGGCCTAGCAGGGGATAAAGCAAGGCCTGTTGGCCTGCCAGGCTTGTAAAGCTCTAGGGAAACTGATATTTACACATTTGAATTATGTTAATAATGTGAGGATTTTGAGGTGATGAGTAAAAAGAAACAAAATAAATCCATTAAAACTGCTTTTTAGCCACATAACAAATCTTAAAAAATAAACTATCAGGATCAGTCAATTTTACTTGATACTTCCTTAATGGAAACTTTCACACAGGAGACTTAATTAGGAAACACAGTTTGAAGTTGTCTACAATTCATTGAGTCAGGTGGAAACAAGACAGCTGATTCACTCCCTCATCCACTGACAAACACGCCTTACGTTTGGTAAATAAACACTTGCTCTGCATCAGTCATGTTTTCCTCTGCTGAGAAGGAAAACGAGAAAAGCTGCACTTTTCTCGGGATTGAGAGGCAGAGGCAGCTGAAACAGCTATGACAGTTTTTTTTCTTCTAACGTGTCTGGCATGGGTTTGTACACCCTCACAATTTCTCATGGGCCAGGCTGGAGATTTGTGCTGTCACAAGTTATTTTCCTTCCCCTGCTTCAGGATTGTTTCTAGTGTAAGCAGAATTGTGTCTTTCCCCACAAAAAAAAAGCTTCTCAATCACGATTATATGATAAAATCATCATTTTCATTTTTTATTTCAAAAAAGGTCATGCACTGTTCACGTAACAGAGAAGCTGGGGTTGAACCTGCAACACCCTAGTTAGGGGTACTACTCTTTCTTAGAAGAAATGGATTTGTGTGGCCGGTTTCTGTAGAACACTGTGAAAAATGCTCACCAAAGACCTGCCAAAAACCTAAAAAGACCAACAAATCACACACAGTCTTACCACTCACAAATACTTTTTTTTTCTTTCTCGAAAGATCAGCAGGCAGAACTGAATCCTTTGCTGTCCGTCCACACAACTTGTACGACAGCCAATTTTCGCATTTTGCTCTGAAGCTTAAAAATGTTAGCGCTTCTTCCAACATTCTTCAGATGCTGCAAGCATTTGTTTTATTAACTTTAAAAGAGAAAAAATGTCATACAGTTTTTGCTGTGCCCAAAGAAATTTAGTTTTGTTTTTATTTAACATTTAACAATGATTTAACAAAGTCACTCATTTCTGTCTAGCCCTTTGATGTTATGCACTAAAACTATGAGTAAACTAATTCTACTGTGGGGGCCCCAGGTGATTTCATTTTCCCCTGAAACTCCCTGGCAGTCAAGGCCAGATTATAATATGGGCAAACTGGGCTCAGGCCCAGGGGCCCACAGCCATAAGGGGGCCCACGTGAGCTGCAGTCTTTTTTTTTTTTTTTTTTGTGCAGCAGACTTAACGTTGGAGAAAAAAGTTAACAAGTAATTAAACTTGTGCCCGCATTTTCTAAGTTAACACACATTTCTTTTAACAACGGTGTCTTTACTGCCTGCTTCAGCCCTCTCCCCCTGCGCAGCGGCCGCAAACTCACTGATATGTCTGCAGCCTCTCAGAGTTCCTGCTGATCTAAACATTGAAAGAACCATTTCATTTTCTGTTCCTCACTTCTGATTACCTTCAGTGGTGTCTGTTTGTTTCAAACAACAGGTACAAAAACAAACTTGTTTTTATTAGACAATTTTTAATCGTCAACAATCAGAACTTTGCGCCTCTCCGCTCAAAATAATCCCCAGAGAGTCCACATAAATAATTTTATATAAGCAGTACCAGGACCGTTTTCGGGCTAAAAAATAGTCTACAGTCCATCTTCCCTAATGTGTTTGTGGCCCTGTGGATTTTTCTAACTCTACCAGTTACAAAATGGGAAGGGGAACGATCATTTTCACAAATGGCAAGAATAAAAAATGAACTGAGAAAAACACAAAGTCAACAGCACCTCAGTGCACTGTCACTGATGGCTATTGAATCTCAGCTTGTCATGAATCTGGACTTTGATGATGTAAATTAATTTGCTAATAGAAAGCAGTTTTTCTGAAGGCAAGAGAGAAGACCTACTCAAAACCAGTTGTGACCAGTTTGGGGGTGAAAATTGATGCTGGACTTAAATTTGATGCTCACATCAATTCTGTGATCCGGTCCAGTTTCTTTCACCTGAGACGCCTTGCAAAAATCAAGCCCATGCTGTCAAGAGCCCACCTGGAGCGGGTACTGCATGCTTTTGTAATTTCTAGGATTGATTACTGCAGATCTCTATATGCAGGGTTGTGTCAGTCATCACTGCGTCGCCTACAGGTTGTGCAGAACAGCGCAGCCAGGTTCCTGACTAGGACCAGGAAACGGGACCACAGCAGTCCAGTTCTGGCCTCCCTGCACTGGCTTCCGGTTTGCTTTTGTTCACACTTCAGACTCCTCGTCTTTGTTTTTAATTTCTTCCAGGGTGGTGCTCCCCCCCACTATCTAGCCACGCTCCTGAACAGACATTCCCCATCACGTGCTCTGCGCTCCTCTGACCAAGGCCTGCTCGTTGTCCTTCGTTCTAGGTGTCGTACTCGCGGGGACCGGGCTTTCTCAGTACTAGCACCGTCACTGTGGAACCAGTTGCCACCCTCAGTTAGGCTGTCCCCATCTCTGCCAGTCTTCAAGAGTCGCCTAAAAACCCACCTCCGCTTGGCGTTTCCTGAACATGTTTGAATTTGGCCCTCTTTTGTGTTGATTTTATCTCACAGTTTTCATTGGTTCACTTTTTCCCTTGTTTTACACATTTGTCTTCTACTAGAATGTTTCACCTTTTTTGTAATTTGTAATCTGTAATTTGAATTGCTGTTATTTTCTGATTTATTCACTTTCTTTAACTTTGTACTGTACCATGTTCAGCGCTTTGGGCTTCCTAACAGGGTTGCGGAAGGCACTTTATAAATAAAGCTTTGATTGATTGATTGATTGATTGATTGATTGATTGATTGAAAAGAGGACTAAGGAGACAGGAGTCAAGAGGAGGAAGGAAACATGAGACAAGAGGAGGAAGGAGACAGGAGACAAGAAGGAAGAAGAAAATATCATTTCTATAGCGACTCTCAAGATAAAAATCACGAGGCGCTTCACAAAAATAAAAAAATGTAAAAATATAAAAAAGCATTTAGAAAATGTTGAAAAATATATTTAAAATGAGCAAAAATAGGCAATTGTGATTAAAAACATGTTGAGAAAGAGAGAAGCTGATCACAAAAGAGGGAAATCAGTGGATCCTGAGGAAGGTGGAATAGGTGGGGAGAGCAGAATAAAGAGAGAGTGGTGAAGAAGGTCATACAAAAGCCAGCTTGAACAAGTGAGTCTTCAGCTGCTTTTTAAAGGAGACCACTGAGTCCACTGATCTCAGGCTCAGGGGGAGAGAGTTCCAGAGTCTGGGGGCCACAGCAGCAAATGATCTGTCACCTTTGGTCTTTAGCCTGCTGCTGCACAACCAGTAGCTTTGATCACTGGACCTCAGGGACCTGCTGGGGGTGTAGGGTCTAAGAAGATCACCAATGTAAGATGGTGCTTGTCCATGTAAGGCCCTATAGACCAGAACCAGGATCTTGAAATGAACCCTGAAGTTGACTGGCAGCCAGTGAAGCTGGAGGAGAAGTGAGGTGATGTGGGTGTGTTTGGAGGAATGAGCATCTGAAGAATGTTGGAAGAAGCTCTAACATTTCCAAGCTTCAGAGCAAAATGTGAAAATTGGCTGTCGTACAAGTTGTGTGGATGGACAGCAAAGGATTCAGAGGGGGAATGAGACAGGAGACAAGAGGAGGAAGGAGACAGGAGACAAACAAATAACATGCAGATTTCTTCTTTGCAAACTTTTCAATAACTGTATAATGTTTTAAATAATCCTGCATTACTTTCTGTTGTAGTGTGACAGCGGGATATCTTTTACAGCAGACTCTTGCCCCCACTGTCCCAGAGATTGACAACATTTTTGTTAGTACAGACAGAAGAGAAGACAGGAGCACTGTGAGGAAGAGAGAGACAGAAAATGAGGAGAAAAGAGAGAGGACAGAGGAAGAAAGATATATGAGTGAGGCACAACAGGAAAATCATCAGGTATGAGTGTTTGTGATTAGGTTACAAAACTATTTTGACCTGGAGGTAAATGCTTTTGTATCAACATAAGTAAGGGATTTTTAATATTGGCAATGCTATGAAATGTCTAAAAAGTGCTACTGGGTAACAGTAATGTTGGGGTGGGGTGGGGGGCATTAAGCACATTGTGCCCAGGGGCCCCTGCAATGATAATCCAGCCCTGCTGACATTTTAACCCTTTTTCCCGAGGGTTCTGTAAAGCTGCTGCAGAACAAGTAACGCTGTTAGCAGAATCCAGGCTAAAGGTCGCTGCTTGAAACCATTCCCATGAGATATTTCAAATTATATTCAAGCAACACTAAGTTCCCTGTTTATCCCTCCTGCTGGTTGAAAGCTCAATTACAACTGTCATAAACAGCCCTGCTGCCGCAAGTGCTAATTCTAAGATGAACCAAATGATATTAAATATATCACAAAAGAACCACATTGTTGGACAAAAACCATAACTACTAACAAGTCCAGTAGCAACAGAGCCAGGTGTCCATCAGTCCATGGTTTTGTAGCCTTTTTAGCACCTTCAAATGTGTGTAGGCCGTGTCGATATTAACTCTGGTTTTAACTCTTTACTTTGCCTCAAAAGTCTTTTACCAGACTCCACCATGATGCCCAAAAATGTTTTTCTTCTCCTCCTTCCTTCTGTGTTTTCTATTGACAATTGACAAACTAAAACAGCAACTGCTAGCCCTTACTTTAGCAATCGTCATGGTAAACAGCTATTATCGTAAAGCAGGTAGAGAACCCCCATAAGCGTTCCTACCCAAACTAAAAAAACTAAATGCAGTTAATTGTCAGCAGAAAGCTACAAAATGCTGTGCAAAGTGAAGTTGCTCACATTTCTAGCTCAAGGAACACTTAAACCAGTTTGAAAGCAATCACGTAAAGTTTTAAAAAGTCTTTAGTGTTGTTCTGAATCTCAATTGAGTTCCTATGGAAGCCCATTTTTGCCACTTACAAAAAAATAAGGTCATGTGTTCCGTCACTAAAATATCATTAAAAACATTATAATTAGATGAGGTAAAGTCAAAGTACTGAATATTATATTAATTTGGACTCAGTATATAATAATTATGAAAATTAATTGTAAAACTATGTCTTCTGTTTGTATTTTTTTCCTTTCAAATATAATTGTGATTTTACATTTCATAAGCAATGACCATGAGACGTTGTACACCATAATGACTTTGTATAACTGTGGTTTTGGATAATGATTTTTAATTTTCATATTATATTGCTCTCTGAATCTTGACTTTTGTATTTAATATTTTTGACTTTGTATCCAAAAATTTGGACTTCAATTTATTTTTATTATTTTCACATTTTTTTCTTTCATTTTATTAATTGTTTTGTATCTAATATGTTTTTAACATGGTATTCAATGATATACCTCTAATTTCACATTTTAGATTTTTTTTAAGTGTAACAACTTAAAATATTCAGTAAAAATGGATGGATGAGTTTCTTTTGTTCAATCTAAATGTACTTCTTTTAGACCTGAGCTGTCAGGTGCAGGCCCACAGCATGATGCTCCTAATTGGTGCTAAGTGTGTCATGATTCTACACTGATGTGTTGCCAGTTTCCTTGTATAAGGCACAATAAGGGTGAAGGTCATGAATATTATTTCAACACCAGGATTAGAATGAATTCATTCTCCTCTTTTTGTGTTATGTGCGTTGATGTTGATGTTGGACAATTAACACACAACTCAGTCCATGGTTCCAAAACGGGGATTATGTTGTTTCTATTGATGAACACAAATAAAAGCAGATCACCATGACATGTGGTGTCCCCCAAGGTTAATTTCTGCACAGCTCTTCATTCTCTGCATGCTTCCCGTGGGTCAGGTCATAGTGTTTACATGTGCATCAGAAAACCAAAGTAGTGCCCTAAAAAGACACACCATTATTTTAATGCATGTAAACATGTAAGGCTTGCTGAGGTGAACTGGTTTTAATTGAGCTGAAGCGCCCTGATAAGGCGGTAGCAATCTTAATATGTTCTGCATGTAAATGAGTCTGCCAAACTAAACCAATAGGACGCTCGTGTTATGGAAGTGTTGTACATTCCTTCAGCAATTGTACATGTCCTGTTTCACTTCCGCCTGCTTCTCTCCCGTCAGCCTCCGTTTACTGCTTGAGTTGCTGGAAGCCAACTGGAAAAATGCTGATAAAGGGGCATGTCACCACCTACTGTACTGAAGTAGAACAAACTATATTTGAGAGGCCATTTTTTTAATGCGCATGTTAACTAGAATAAAGACTCCCAGCTTATTATAATAAAATCGACCTTGATTGACTTGGATGTCGGTCAGCGCTCATGTAACTGCACTGACTGCCTACCATAGTTATGCAGATGCCACCCAGATCTTCCTAGCTCAATCACCTGATGACTGTGGTCGCCTAGACTCACTCTTGTCAGTGTTTGGAGCAAGGTAATGGCCGGATGCAATCAAACATCCTTCAGTTAAAGGCTGAAGTTATTGTCTTTGGAAATGAGGTAGGATAAGACGGGATGGGAGTTATTACTCAACTTGGCTCCAGAAGAAAAAAAAAAGACTTGGATGAGAAAACTGTGTGTTGATTGATTCAGATCTGAGCTGCACTGATCACTTTAGGCTATAACTAGATCAACATTTTATCAGACTCAGAGGTCCCATGTCCAGACAGGACGTAGAGAATATTAGTCCTGTTCTTAAATCTTTGGTAAACACACACACACACACACACACACACACACACACATATATACATATATATATATATATATACATATATACATATATATATATATATATATATATATATATATATATATATATATATATATACAAACACATACAATATGTTTGGCCATATTAAGCCAAGCCAAACCAACTTTATTTATAAAGCACTTTAAAAACAGCCCTCACTGACCAAAGTGCTGAACATAAACACTAAAATCAAATAGAAATCCAAAACTTCATACGGTGTCGAAAGCCAAGATAAAAAGGTGGGTCTTTAAAGATGATTTAAAAGTTTCCAGTGAGGAGGCCTTTCTAATATGTGCTGGTAAAGAGTTCCATAGTCTGGGAGCAGCAACAGCGAAGGCCCTATCCCCTCTGAGCTTATGCTGTGTCTTTGGAACAGGGATGAGGTCCTGTCCCAAGTAGAGGAGTTAAAGTATCTCGGAGTCTTGTTCACGAGTGAGGGAAAAACTGGAGCGTGAGATCGATAGGCGGATTGGTGCTACGCCTGCAGTGATGCGGGCATTGTGCCGGTCTGTCTTGGTGAAGAGAGAGCTGAGTTAGAAGGTGAAGCTCTCGATTTACCGGTTGATCTACGTTCCTACCCTCACCTATGGTCATGAGCTTTGGGTAGTGACCGAAAGAACGAGATTGCGGATACAAGCGGCCGAAATGAGTTTTCTCCGAAGAGTGGCTGGGCTCTGCCTTAGAGATAGGGTGAGAAGCTTGGTCATTCGGGAGGGGCTCGGAGTAGACCTATTGTTTCTCCACATCGAGAGGAGCCAGTTGAGGTGGCTCGGGCATCTGGACAGGATGCCTCCTGGACGCCTCCCTGGTGAGGTTTTCCGGGCACGTCCAACCGAAGGGGACCTAAAGGTAGACCCTGGACACGGTGGAGGGACTATGTCTCTCACCTGGCCAGGGAACGCCTTGGGATTCCCCCGGAGGAGATGGCCCAAGTGGCTGAGGAGAGGGAAGTCTGGGCCTCTCACCTTAGGCTACTACCCTCGCGACCCGACTCTGGATAAGCGGATGAAAATGGATGGATGAAAATGGATGGAAATGGATGTGGATGGATGGATGGATGGATGGATGGATGGATGGACGGACGGACGGACGGACGGACGGACGGACGGATGGATGGACGGATGGATGGATGGATGGATGGGAGAGTTTAAACCAAGTTAGAAAAGAAAAATTCCAAAATTATTTGGAAAATCATTTCTATCTCATCAGTCTTAAAAACAAACTCACTGACATTTCTACGAAGTAGGATGTCAAACTGAGCTGAGAAAGTATGTCACGCTAAAAAATACAAACAAAAACATGATGACAACATTGGGACAAAAGAAAATGTCTTTATTTCCAGGAGCAGATTTTAGATTAGTCATCCGGCGAGTCCGAGACTTGTGACACAAGCAGCTTCCAGGCTGTAATTCTATGGACACACATCTCTAGTCAGCTGTAGAGAATATTGTTTTTCATGGCTCTCCATTTGCCGGCTCACATTTGCAAAGCGGTTTGAATTATAGGAGAGAATTTTTGCTCGCAATGATGTTGGTAAATAAAGGGTGGCATTACAATAAAAATGACGGTGACTGTACCTCATGAGACTTCATTTTCAAGTGTCTTTTTGTGATCTTAAGCCTCTTTAAGATCTCCCAGTCTGCAGGATCCTCACAAAATCCTCAGATGGTGCAAGAAAATGTGTACCTACTTCCCTCTAAATACCTAACTTAATGCTGGTGTGTGCATGGCTGCAATGGAGAAACAAAGCAAGAAAAAGAGACATGTGAGTAGGCAGTATGTTTGCATGAATGTGTGATTTTATATAACACTTGTTATCGCTTCCTAAGGTAGAAATGATGCATCCTGTGCCAGACCGCCTCTTCTCTCAGTTCCTTGCAGATCTGATCTCCTTCTGCAGATTCCAATAAGAGAAATCTTCACTCTGTGCACAATATGCTCCAACGCGTGTTGATTTCTACCTGACTTGCTTTGGGTGCAAACACGTGAGCTATAAATGTGATTTCATTTGTGTACAGAAGAAGTATAACCTTGGACACAAAGATACAAAAAGATGCCAGACGACATCCAACTGGACATCTCCTTTAAGCCCCATGAGATGTCTAAGTTGCAGCTGTTACACTCCTGATTAGACTATTAAAATCTGGATGGCTGGGAGCTTTCTACAAGCTGAATGGAGGTAAGACTGAGATCCTCATCTGTGTCCCAGACACCCTGGTTCCCAAAGTCAGAGACATTCTTGGCCAGCTTGTTTCTCACACCAAATCTTCTGTCAGGAATCTTGGCGTGACCTTTGACCCAGCTCTCACTCCTGATTCTCATGTCAGTTCTCTTGTTCGCTTGTCTGATCCAAGAACACACCCACCCACATCACCCCGCTTCTCCTCCAGCTTCACTGGCTGCCAGTCAACTTCAGGGTTCATTTCAAGATCCTGGTTCTGGTCTACAGGGCCTTACATGGACAAGCACCATCTTACATTGGTGATCTTCTCAGTCCCTACACCCCCAGCAGGTCCTTGAGGTCCAGTGACCAAAGCCTACTGGTTGTGCAGCACCAGGCTAAAGACCAAAGGTGATGGATCATTTGCTGCTGTGGCCCCCAGACTCTGGAACTCTCTCCCCCTGAGCCTGAGATCAGTGGACTCAGCAGCTGAAAACTCGCTTGTTCAAGCTGGCTTTTTTGACCTTTGTCACCACTATCTCCTTATTCTGCTCTATCTTTTCCACCTTTGCTGGCATCCTCTGGTTTCTCTTTCCTAAAATTTCCTCTCTCCTTTTCCTTACATTTTAATCACAATTTTTTTTTCTAATTTTAAACGCTTTTTATAATCATTTAAAAAAATCTTTGTTTTAATTTTTTGTTTTTGTGAAGCACCTTGTTATTTTTTATCTTGAGAGGCGCTATAGAAAAGATTGTTCTGTTCTACTTCTTTCTTTTTAGTCTTCTCCGTGTTATAAACACACTGTCTGTCACTGTCTCTCACACATTACTGATGCTCATCTGCTAGAGATACACATTTTACTTTAATTATCAGAGAAGCTCGTTCATTGATTATTTTTCTGCAGTTTTTCAAACTGGAAAAAAAAGGTTGGTTCTAAATTCTGGGCTAAAAGAAAAGTGGATAATTGCTACAGCCTATGACCTGGTGTGTTTTGTTTGTGGATCTCTTCCTGTTTTTTTACAGGTTGTGTTGCAGTTACAGTGTTTCTCCAGCTGGCTCCACTAATTGTACCATTTCTTGGACTCCACCACCACCACTCCAGCTAATCACCTTTGGACAGTTCAGTAATGACTCCTCCAATCTGAAGGGATCCTGCCTTATTCATGAAAGAAGCTCATAAATTGACATTGGCAGCTGAATGATTGTGTAGTTTTGTGTGAACAGCTTGCATTCTCTTATATTGCTTGTCTTGAGCTAACCCGTTTAGCCCAAGCCCCCATAATTCAGGTCTGAAAATGAAGCCAATACAGAAGAGAGAAAAATTGCAGTTCCACCTTCATCCACTGGGGGCTGGTGTCAGAAACGAGCAAATCCTCATTGACTCCCATGTTAAAAATACCAATTTCACAGCAGAAATAAACATGTTTACAGCCTGGTTCCAAAACATGTTTTTGGTCTAAATGATCTAGTTTACACTCATGACAACTCTGAGGGGGGTGAATTTTTTGTCACTGTTCTGTTTAAGTGTATTAAAAGTCTAAAATTCTGTATAATGAGCATCAGACCCACATGACCACAGAGCTAGCTCCGGGGAAAGGCCTCAGCCTGAGCCTCGGCCTCGCCTTAAAACTGTTCCGCCATTTTCAGTCTCTCAACTTAGACCATTAGTTGTAGCGTTTGTGCCTTCTTTTTGGATATTATTTGTGTAATTAGAGGACAAAATGACTTGCTGTGGTATTAATTGCACAAATAGAGCACCCAAGGAGTCTCCACTTCATTTTTTTTAGTAAGTAAAATTATATTTATGTATTTTAGGTCACTGCCGCTCTTGCACTAGCTGAGCTTGGATTTTAACATGTACTGTTTAACCATGAAATGTAAATGTAATAGGGTAAAACCCAGTGCATTTAATATAAAGCTGCATTTAAATACGACATGTTGGTGGAGCTGGGTTCCGACTATCGGTATGAACTTCCTCCCATCACCGGCAGCTCGGTGCATCTCTGACCGCAGCGGCGCCTGCCTTCTGCGCGGGCTGCGGGCTTATGGAGCTCTTGGATGGAAACCGATGCTTTCCACCAGGTTCTCCCCAGCGGCAGCTCAACGCATCTCTAATCGCAACGGCGCTTGTCTGCTGCGCACGCTGCCGGCTTGTGGAGCTCTTGGGAGACCTCTGTATTCTACCCGGTTTTACCCAGTGGTCAGCCCGGCAGCTCTCTGACTCAGAAGCTCCAGTGTTGTGCACAGTTAACTCAGGTTGTAGCTACGTAGCTACCTCCGTTTGCTTAGCTCCCATGTCCGTGTTAGCTTTGGGTTAGCTTTTAGCTACATTGCTTCTGTTCGACGAGTGTCGTCATTTGATCCCATTCTTACAGCCCCACCCTCAGCTCCACCTCTTTTCCCTTTTGTGGAATTGTCTGGGCTTGACGGAACCTGTGACACGGTCAAAATGGCGGTGGTGGCCACCTCCCATTTTGGCTTAAAAAGTTATTATTGTAGACTATGGACACACATTGTCCAGTATATATGTCGATGGTTAAGCCCCACTGGCAACTATTGTTGCCAAAGTATCACTGTCATTTTTGACTCACAATAAATAATTGTAGTGTTACTAATCCAACATTTTTCACTTATTTGCTAGTAAACAACTTAGACAAAAGTTCTGTTTTAAAAAAATTGTTTCCAAGTGCTTCCTATCGTATGACATCATCTGCTTCCTGCTCCTTCCCGCTGATGACATGGCGACTGCAAATCATCCTGGAAACAGGTAATTTTTAGACATTTCTGATGAACTGCCCCAAAACATATCCATAATAATTTACTCATTCAAGTCTCTAGAGTAACCCTCCATCCAAAAATTATACCAAAGATAAATATTTTTTCTCATTAGGCTTATTTCTGTGAGTGGCAACAATAGTTGCCAGTGGGCACAAAGCATGTCGCTAACAAAAGTAAAACACTCTCTGCAGGATTGCTCCTAATTTACTTATTTGAAATATTAGAATGATGCACAACGGCTCATTTTAGTCCTCTTAGAATACTTTTCCAAGCTAAATAACTTCACAGGTATTCAAGGCCTGTGTGTATAGGATTTTTATACGTTACCATACATAATTTTCTTGCTAGCAAACATTAGCTTGTGTCTCACAGTCCAATGTCAGCTAGCTAGTAAAAAAGCTAGTGAAGATGTGTGATGATGATGTGAAGCTAGGAGTGCACTTTTCTTTGCACACAACAACTTACATAACCAGTACACACACCTATGCCATAAATATGCCATTTTCTTCCCCAAAAAAGTACATAATTGAAAAAAAAATTATATAACATGATTCAGAGGGACTTAACTGATAAAATGATATGCATTACGACTGAAAAAAAATTTGGGAAAAAATGGGCTAAGCTTTAAAAGTTTTTTGGGGGGTTTGTAGCCTCTTGTGTGTTTTTGTGTTTAATTGGTATCTTCAGTTTTCTTTAACTACTCCATTGGGAGGATTTAGTTTAAATTCTGGGAAGAATTTTGGTTAGGTTGTTTGTTGGCAGGGAGTGCTTAAGTGGGTTTCTGTCTTTCTTTACACTTTTGCTTGTTTGCTGTTGGTGTTAAACTTTTGTTTTCTATATGGACTTTTAACTGAGAAGAAAAGAAAAATAACAACAACAGAACATCCATACATCCATTGTCTGAACCCGCTTTGTCCACGTAGGGTCGCGGGGGTCTGGTGCCCATCTCCAGCGGTCGATGGGCAATCAGGCAGGGTACAGCCTGGACAGAAAGCCAGTCCATCGCAGAACAACAGAACATCACTGTATAAAATAAATCTATCAACTTTTAAACTTTTAAATCTGATTAATTTAAAAATGTTACTTCTCTTCCTCCTGGCTGAGCCAAGTCGTAACAACAACGACTACTGGACGAATGGACATAAAAATTTGCATTTTTCTTCCTCCATCCAGCACCAGACCCACATGCTTAAACAAATCTCTCTCTCAGACTCTACAGCTGCCAGAAATACTGGCTGGCGATCTGACTAAACCGCTTTGTGACAGAATAATAAATGCAGAATGCATTTCCTTAGCTGTGGATACATTTATTACAAGGGTTTTATTTTTAGTTTTATTCAAGTGTTTACTTGAATTTATTATTAAATGGAAATTGCATTTTGTATGCTTGTTGCTGTTTGATTGAAGAAGGCAAGTTGTGTTTAGGTTAATCTTCTTAAGGCACGTTGATTGACAAATGATTAGAAACAGGGTGACATTGACAGAGGCGAGGCGGCCAACCTCTGACCACCACCAGCAGGCACGGCAGGTTAAGTGTCTTGCCCAAGGACACAACAACAGAATTCTCAGGTCGGAGCCGGGATCGAACCTGCAACCCTCCGATTACTAGAAAACTTGCTCTACCTCCTGAGCTACTGCTGTTTTTGGGTCATTTAGAAATGGTTGTTGTTAAAGGTTTTCATATTGAAGAATGTAATACAAACAGTTGTATGTTATTTTTAATTATATTTATCAAATATGGTTATACATTGGGAAAATTATATATATTTAAATAAAAAAGCGATTTAAATAGTAAACGGTCAAAAGTAAATATGGTACCGTTAAGCACCAGTATCGATTTGTAGGTACAGTATCCATTCAAATGTCACAAGTACCCATCCCTAGTGGTAAAGCAGCATAGTACGCCTGTACAGGTCACCTGTACAGATCATCTCGTAAAATTTTTAAATACATAGATGGACAAAAATAGGGTTGATCGGTGTGCAGTAAGAAGCATGATTCATAATGCAAACCGCCTAATTTTAAAGTAGGACAATTGGATCACTGTTTGTCGTTTCCCCATATTTCCACCCTATATGTCAAATATGGAAGTATAAAGGAAATATACAGTAACTGCAGAGATTTTATATCGAATACATTTCTCATTCTACTCATTAATCTGATATTTTTTGATAAATTTAACTAAGTCATTTATATGCTGCTTCCAGCTAAATTGATCATTAATGATGATTCCTTGTTCCAGTTCTTAACCATCAAATGTAATGTACTTTGATTGGTTAATTTGATTAAATTGATTACTCTATTTCCAAATACAATGAATTTTGTTTTTGTCGAATTCATTGAAAGTTTTTCCGATAAAACCATCCTTTAGAACTACAAGTCCTTTATTGAGAATGACTGTTATCTTATTCGTACCTGTAACTTGCTGCTCGTACACCTGAATTTCCCTCACCTGGCAAGCCATCTTATCTATGTTAATATTATAGTCTGGCCACGATCAATAGACAAGAGTATTCTGAATCAGCCATTGTGATTAGCTAAGAAGTACACAGTGACTTTGTTAAAACCATATTACGTGGCAGCACTGCACTGGACTCCAGTCGATGCCAATTAGAACCTTTGTTCCACCTGCTGAATTCTTTGCACTGAACGTTTCTATAAAAATAAAAAATAAATGTTTGTTTAAATGATTACAGGCCATTTTAAAGAAGTCTGTAGCACTCATAACTTCATAGAAAATATTTTGGCCAATCCATGTGATCGGTATTATGACTGGGAGCGATGTTCTTGATTGGAGCAACCCTAACAAAAAGATTTAAACTCCAGCTGAAGCTCATTCCAAACCTGGAAAAAGTGTACTGCCTTTTTCCAGACTAAAAATGGGCTCTTACTGGTCAGTCAATCATTGTGTCAAAAGATTTAGTGTTATTCAGTCAGCCCTATTCTAAAAAAACCTGGTTTAGATCCCAATGATTTCAATAACCTCCGTCCCATTTCCCATCTTCCCTTCATTTCCAAAGTCCTTGAGAAAACTGTTGCATCTCAGCTCCATTCACATCTCACCCGCAATAACCTTTATGAACAGTTTCAGTCTGGCTTCCGTCCCCACCACAGCACAGAAACAGCTCTCATCAAGATCACTAACGACCTACTCATTGCTGCTGATTCTGGTTTAATCTCTATTCTTATTCTCCTCGATCTGAGTGCAGCCTTTGACACCATTTCTCATCCCATCCTCCTTAATAGACTCTATTCCTTAGGCATCACTCACACCCCCCTCCGCTGGTTTCAATCTTACCTTACTGGCCGCACTCAGTTCATCCAGTTAAAATCCTTTACCTCAGAACCCTCCCCAGTCAAGTCAGGTGTGCCCCAGGGCTCTGTCCTGGGGCCCCTCCTCTTCATAGTATATCTCCTCCCTATCGGCAAAATCTTCCGCAAATTCAATATCCAGTTTCACTGCTTTGCAGATGACACCCAGCTCTACATTTCCAGTAAGCCCAACTCAACTCTCCCACCATCCTCCCTTACACTCTGCCTCTCTGAAATCAAATCATGGTTCACCTCTAATTTCCTCAAACTCAACGGCAATAAAACTGAACTTCTTCTAGTTGGCACTAACTCCACCCTCTCAACATCTGACAGCTTTTCTTTAACTATTGACAGTGCCACAGTCTCCCCCTCACCTCATGTCAAGAGTCTGGGTGTCATTCTCGACAGCTCCCTTTCTTTTCAGGCTCACATTAATAACTTAATTCGGTCAGCATACTTCCATCTACGTTCCATAAACCGTCTTCGTCCCTCACTGACCCCTCACACTGCCGCCATTCTCGTCCACAGCCTCGTCACCTCCCGTCTCGACTATTGCAATTCACTTCTTTATGGTCTCCCCAACAAACTCCTTCATAAACTGCAACTGGTCCAGAATTCAGCAGCCCGTATTATCACCAGAAACCCTTCCTTTCACCACATCACGCCGGTTCTCCAGCAGCTCCACTGGCTCCCAGTTAAATTCAGGTCCATCTTCAAAATTCTCCTCCATACCTTCAAAGCAATCCACAACCTCTCTCCTCCATATATCTCAGACCTTATAAGTATTCACACCCCGTCCCGTTCACTCAGATCTTCTTCTTCCATCCATCTTGCGGTTCCTTCTGCCCGTCTCGCTACCATGGGGAGCAGAGCTTTCAGCCGCTCTGCTCCTCGACTCTGGAACTCACTTCCCCCAGACATCAGGAACATCGACAGTTTTACCCTTTTCCAATCAAAACTCAAAACACATATGTTTAAATCTGCCTACAACCTCTGATTTTATTGAAATGTTTCTCTCTGTTTTTTCTTCTTTGGGTTTTATTATTGTTTTATTGTATTTTATTACGTGTTTTGTGTAAAGTGACCTTGGGTGTCCTGAAAGGCGCTTTGAAATAAAATGTATTATTATTATTATTATTATTATTTAAACGTTCTACCACAAACAAATTGTTAATAAAAAAAACTTTAAAATATTGAAAACCACAATCTACAAAAGATCTGAAAAGAAAGAACAAAAAAAACTGTTTAAACATTTGGTTGATTTAGCAAAGTTTAACTTGATTTCCTTTTCCTAAGAGCTTTGCCTTAAACAGCCTGCTGAGGACAACAGCTTCCGCAGCTTCCTTTTTTATTCCCAACACAAATGTTTCCAACTCTTTAAACACAACATCAGTGAGCAGCCCTTCTCCCGCTCACAGATGTGCTCAGGGTTGTCCTTGGAGATTTCCCTGAGCAAACAAAGCTCTCTTTGCCTTCTGATTCTCTCCGAGTCCAACCCCCCCCCCCCCACCCTCCATCCCTGCCTCCATCCATCTTGCCTGCTCTCTATCTCTATCTCTCTCCCCTTCAATTTCACACCAATGAGAATGCCGCATGTAGCTCCCACTCACTGGCATCAGAAACACAAGATACCTTCCTTCTTCAGCTGTACATTTTCATACAAACACATAGCGCTGGCTCGACTGGGGCTGAAAACTGCCAAAGCTCAAGCTGGTCTCAGACAGTGGTGAAACAGGAGGGGAAGGAAGAGTGCAGCTGATCTCTCACACAGCAGACTCAAGGTAAAAAATCCATATTCAATTATTTGATGACAGTGTTATGTAATTCTACCATGGTCACTGAGCTCTCATTACTGTTGATACACAGCTGCTGTTTGGAATGAATGCTTCCTATTAAATAGCATAACACACTTATTGCTAATATTTAAAATAAAAGTGCACTGAATGCTGCACATGCAATGATCTCCTGCTGTTGTGACTCTAATTTTAGGTGCATGTGTGCCCACTGCATGTCTGCATCTCAGGTTATTTATGTAGGCACCCTTATTATTTCCTGTGTGCACAGCTGAATCTCAGATCACACCCTCCTACTTCCCTCCCTTGATGCTCTAGCAGCTTTCAGTTCGGTAAATGTCTCTCACTTTTGCTAACAAAGATGGAAAAAGGCTTTGAAGCCCACACATCTGTCACCTCAGGGGTCTCAAGACCTTCCACAGTTTAGGAATGTCCCTTTTTGGAGCTTCTTTCTCCACCCTGGCCTGTCACTGTAAACGATCCCCACTTTACAAATACACCCACCTTCTCAGTCCGTTAGTGGTCTGCTTCTGAAAAGTGCTTTGCTGAAAAGACACAAGGAAGAATAACTAAAAACACAGCAGGTGGATAGTCTGTTATTGTCTGCATGGTGAGCACATGGTGGGGATGCACTTGCATTTAAAGTTACGGGAGCGGTGAAACACACTGATTTACATTTTGTTCCATCACTCGTTACTTTTTTTTTTGGCTTTTGTTTAATTGCGAGACGTTGTTTCAAGCGTTTCTGACTTCGGGGTCCAACTGATCACAACAAATTGACATTTTTCCAAAAAGTCTTAAAATAGTTGCCACGGATCTCTACTTCCTTGTATGAGCTCTAGGACCTTTGTCTAAAGTAGATTTTTTTTTACAAAAAGTCACGGATTCATTGTGGAATTTCTTAAAAATTCCTTGATGTTAATTCACGAGACTGACCTCTTGAAAAATGCTTTACATCTTTGGAAGGAGTTGGTGACCACAAGGTAAAAGGCATGCAGGTGAGCTGCAAAAACAAAATGATTGAAGTATTTTGTAATAAAACTGCAACACAAAATTCTGCCAGTCACACGAAAGCAGGTTTTGCCCCATCAGACCAGTGAAATATAAGGAATTAGAACTTTGAAACGCCTCTACTGTAAATAAATAATTACATCAGATCCACATTCATCACTAGAAATGTTGGCCAGTCTGAGAGGTCATAATAACTTCACGTGCTTCATCAGCCCTGGTTTAAATTATATTTGTCTGTATGTCCTTTATTTAAAGTTTTCCATAACAACAATAGATTGTCATGTATTCACATCCTCGCTTCACAAGTACCTCTCTCTCTCTAACTAACTAACGCTGTGTCATAAATCTCTAATTAGTTGACCTTAGAAGAGCTGTTCCAGCTAACAGGTGACTTTTACATTGACCCAGGCTTTACTTTTGTCGTATAATACTCACAGGCAGTTTTGAAATCGTGACGAGCGTGGGTACTTTCTGCGTGGCATCTAATATGCATTATGTGGTTATTTTGGTACAACTTAATCCAGGCGAGTCCCCTCTGCTCCAGCGATCTAAGGTGAATGTTATTAAGGAGCTTTGTTGTGTGTCATGTCTCCGTTGTCTCCCGGTGTTGCCCTCCATCCCAAATCATTAACACACAAAAAAAGAAAATGAGTCATAATCCTGCTTATGACATTATCCCTGCTACATTTATTTGCTAATGCACTGTAGTTGTGCAAGCCTCTAAATATAATTATTATAGAAGTCCTTTCTGCGTAAAGATGGAACAGGTTTTAACATTTGATCAGGCCTGAAGATCGTCCAGGAGAAATGAGACAATTGTTGTGGACTGATTCTTATTTTTGATTTATGAAAAATGTTCAGATTATCACCACATCTGCATGTGAGACACAACCAAATACTGAAAGAGAACAGCTCCCCTTTCATTTAACACATTTATTGACGACTTTAGACCTGTTCCCATTGTGTTAGCTCTGCAGTATAGCTTGTCGGTGCGTATCGGTTATATGGCAATATAATAAAATTCAGTCAACGACAAACGCTTTTACTAGGACAGCACTCAGAGTCAAGTCCATTTCAAATAAATCCCTGAAGGAAACTGATTACATAAATGGCTAAAAACTAGGATGAGTGATGAGAAACATCCACTCAGTTTGTAGCCCATCACAACTAAAGCCACCCTGACCACAGGACTCATAATGGCATGCTCTACACCTTTGCTTTATTGCACAAAGTGGTGCAGCTTAATCCAAACATTCATTATGTTGATCCACAGAAGTGCCAGATTACTTCCAGGCTTCCCCTGTCCTAAAGTTTCTCCTCTTGTCTGTACAGCTCTGCAAGCACATTCAGAGAGAATATCAGAGTCAAGCAAAAAGCTCCTTCTGTCCATTTGCATCACATCAGGTCCATATTTAGCCTGCAGGAGACGATGACTCTAACTTTATCACAGAACAAAGTGATATCCAGAAGCTAATGAAAGACAAGTCCTTTGTCCTTTTCATCATCAGAACGGTCCAGTCAGTGAGTAACGAGCCCATTTACCTAATCCCAATCTGAGTCGAACCTCTGGTTACCAGAACTGGGTTTAATGAAAGATGAGTTTTAGAATTTAGCTGCTTCAAGGGGCCTGAATAGTTTATTAAACCTCTGGAGGCAGGCGTTGCAGATTTGAAACAGTTAAAACCTACCTACCTACTCCACATATGGATTTCATTAGCATGTTTTAACCCTGAAGGACTTAGTTGTTCGTCCTTTTATCAAAACTTATTTTGAGCTTGAGAGGGTTAACTCGTTAACTGCCAATGATGACTAAAGTCGTCATTTACATTTTTTCACTGTGTGGGCGTCGGAACGAGCCCTCGCACTGTGAGAAAAAACATCCCAGCTCTAAAGCCGATCTTCAACCGCATACATCGCACGTCACGTGATCAGGAAGCAGAACATCCATGAGATCGTTTTGGGCCGCTGCTGTAAAAAAAAAAAAAGTGAGGCGCGAACCGGAAAAGCTTCTGCCGATCACAATTCAACAACGGATTATGAAAGAACGGATAACGCTCAAAACTTTGGTTACGTATTGTAACCCCAGATTCTATGAGTCTAGTCGCAGCCCTTAAGCGAGCTGCTATTGGAAGGGTGATCTCAGCATCAGCCAATCATGAAGAGCTTAAATGTACGCCCACCACGTGGGCACCCCTTGTGGGTTATATAAGTGGAACGACCCCACTGTTCGCCTCCGATGGCTCTTAGTCCTAACAGAACCAGTGGGGCCAGTGGCTTAAGGGCTGCGACTAGACTCATAGAATCTGGGGTTAAAATACGTAACCAACGTTCTATTTCGTCTAGTCTTAGCCCTTAAGCTAGCTGCTATTGGAATAAAGCGCAGCTGGATGGGTTTACGCCACACTGGTTAGCTCAACCAATGGACACACCCAACAAGTCTCCCTTCAGTGAGGGTCGCTCAGCCTCAGCCCAGGGCTTAAAAGGCTGAGGCAGCCAGAGAGAAGAGTGAGGCCCCCACTAAAAATATCATCCACAAGAGGATGAAATTCATTCAAGCAGGGCTGATGAGGTAGCATAATGCGTTCACTCAGCCTGCTGAGGTCCAAGCACTGAACAAGTGATGGATCCTGAAGACACATCTCGTACATAATAACGAGTAAAGGAACAGGGTGAAGCCCATGAAGCAGCCTGACAAATGACTTCCATTGACACACCACTGTGGGGCGCCACAGAAGAGGAAATCCCTCTGGCTGAGTGAGCCCTGAGTGTCTCAGGGGGATCCCGCCCTGACGATGTGTAAGCGAGTGAAATGGCGTCACATAGCCAGAGTCAAAGGCGCTGGGCGAACAGCGCTTGCCCAAGGGAAGACTCCCTGTAGTGCACAAATATGCTTTGTGAGCGGCGAATCCCTGAAGTGCGTGACACATATCGTGCGAGCGCACGCACCGGGCAGAGAAGATGGGAAGCCGCCTCCTACTCAGAATTATGGGGAGGAGGAAAAAGTCCAGCCAATGAAATTGACCTGGATTTGAAGGAAGCATTAATGTTTTTGGGCACAAAGGCTGGGTTGGGGCAGAAAACAGCAGACCTGCCATCTTCCCGGATCCTGAGGCATGCGGGAGCCACTGAGAGGGCGGTTAGTTAGGTCACTCACTCTCTTGACTGATGCCAGTGCCAGCAGCAAGGCAGTTGTAAGTGACAGGAACTTGAGTGAGACCTGGTCCAAGGGTTCAAATGGGGCTTCAGATAAGCCACGCAGAACCACCGTTAGATCCCACTGGGGAATTAGCGGGCGGGACACAGGTCTGTTCCTTCTGACACCTTTTAGAAAACGTTTTGTGAGAGGATGATTGAAAACAGACCTATCACCAAAATCCTGGCGACAAGATGAGATAGCTGCAGCATATGTTTTAATAGTGCTGAATGCAAGGCCCCTGTCCGTCCGTATCTGCAGAAACGATAGGACATCCGCCAGCTGGCAGGAGAGCGCTTGAACATACTGCTCTGTGCACCAGTTCTGGAAAGCTGCCCATTTAGCAACGTAAGATGCAACGGTAGAGGGCGCCCGTGGACTCTGAATCATGGTGACCACATCATGCGGCAGCCCAGAAACCCCCTAAGCATGACCGCTCAGCAGCCAGACCCACAGCCGATGGCCTATTTCTGGAGGATGTTTGATTATCCCATCTGCCTGGGGAGGGGCGTCCTCCCTTCGCGGGAGTCTCCACGGGGAGCCGGACAGTAGCGCTTGCAGGTCCAGAAACCATGACGCAGACAGGCGTCTGGGAGCCGCCAGAATTACCGAGAGCTGTTCTGACCGAACTCGGTCCAGGAGATGGGGAATCAGAGGGACTGGTGGAAACGCATAAAGGAGCGTTCGAGGCCCGGGCTGGTGTGAGAAGGCGTCCGCTCCGAGCGGGGGTGGTCCCGGGGACTCAGGGAAAACCACAGGCGACACTAGCGTTTTCGCGAGCCGTGAACAGATCCAGACGGTTCCCCGAACCGTTTTATTTTCCACACTTTTTTTTCTCACACAATAACAAAGACTGTCGAGTTTGCCATGGTTATGTCAAATTATACTGATCACAGAACATTTACTTTTTTCGTTTTCCTCCACCACTCTCATAAATGATAAATGACCTGCAGCTGTACAGTATAGTGCCTCTCAGATTAAGAACTCCAAAGCGCTTTACACTACAGTGTATCTTTCATCCATTCACACACACATTCACACACTGATGGTGATGAGCTACAATGTAGCCACAGCTGCCCTGGGGCACACTGATGGAGGCGAGGCTGCCAAGCACAGGCGCCACCGGACCCTCCGACCACCACCAGCAGGCAAGGTGGGTTAAGTGTCTTGTCCAAGGACACAACAGCAGAATTCTCTGTCCAGAGCCGGGACTGAACCTGCAACCTTCCAATTACTGGACAACCTGCTCAACCTGTTGAGCTACTGCTGCTCTACAATTACTCCACATGCTCTCATTAATACCTGTGTCCTCCTGCAGCAATCCCGAGGGACAGACATCAATAACACAATAAAAGGTCAGATGTCTTGTGTAAAAACTGCTATTTTTAGCACATTTTTAGGTCTGACGTGTTGCTACCAGATGCACAGTGTGAGCTGAACCTGAGTGCTACAAACGAAAAAGTAGCACAGTGTCCGCGGAACATATAGCGGACCTCCGAGTCCACTTGCAGAAGTGACATTTACAGGTGCTCCAGCATGGAGGATGTGGTGATGTGGTAGGCTAAAACCATTTTACAGTATTACACTGGACTACGTTTTCCGCCTTACGACGTGAAAAATGGTCTCACACCTTTGACATTTTCTTTTTCGCACTCCACCGGGGTCCACGTTGTCTGCCATGGCTTAAGAGAAAGTTAACGTTCATTACTCGCGTGTGCATTCAGTGCAGTGAGTATGTGTGTCACTCATTTCGGTCTGGGTGAAACATGACCCCAGGCGATTGCAAAGCCATGAATTAATTAAACATGAATTAAACGAATCCTCGAGGAAGAGAATTTGACTCGAGGCTTTTTTGTACTCGAATTATTCGAGGTACTCGAGGAATCGTTTCAACCCTAACTTTAAAGTTTAGCATTTAGTAAAGCTAAACACAGTTTTTGCTAAATAAAATGCATAATAAATGTAATAAATACTAATTTTAAACATTAAATAATATCAACCCCAACAAAACAGAAAAAAAGTGCCCATTAGTAGAAAATAAAGTTTACAAGTTCAGGACAAATAGTAAAAACATATGTTGTGGAAGGAACTTAAAATTGCGTTTGTTACTTTTTAATGCAAATGCAAATAAAGGAAACAGTAGAAATGTTGACCTACTGAAAAGTATGAGCATGTACAGCACTTAATATTTAGTTGGGGGCTCATTTAACCCGAATTACTGAAGTAATGCAGCATGGCATGGAGTCAATTTGTGGCACTGCTCAGGTGTTGAGAGCCCATGTTGCTCTGAGAGTGGCCTTCAGCTCGTCTGAATTGGTGGGTCTGGCATATTTCATGTTCCTCTTCACAATACCCCTTAGATGTGTCTTTAGCCCAAGAGAGACGCTTCTGGCACAGCCTCTTGTTCATGAGTGGATGGACACAATAAATGCGACAGCTGAACCCCATGTCTTGCTTAAATCTTGTCATAAATTAGAGGTTGTAGCAGGAGCCACAATGCAGGTAAATCCAGAGGCTGCCAGGCAGACAGGACAAAGAGCCTTGGGAAAAAAAGATAAGGGAGCGAAAAGAGAAGCATCTGTCCTCCTTGAGTGCCAGGAAGAAGACTAACATTTATCTTTTAAAAACCACAATGTTTTGTAACCTGGGTTGCTTTTAAAGGGAATGTCTGAATATGGCTACACACTGTAAAATGTAATAGGATAAGTCTATCCATCAGTCCATCTTGCCTGGGGCCCGCAGATGCTTTGAATGCCCCGAACGTCTTGAAACGTCCCTGCCTTTATGCTAAGCACTGTAACTTCAGGTCAGTTTTGTACCTGCAACTGCATGACTGTGATTGGTCCCCGAGGATTTTACATAAACTTCCACATACCTAGATGCAAATAAAATGATTGACTATTGTTGCAGTACCAGAGTGAATCCTCATTATTAGGATTGGTGGCGCAGTTGTTAGCACTGTTGCCTCACAGCACGAAGGTTGCAGGTTCGAAACTCGGCTGCAGCCTTGTTGCGTGGAGGAGTTGCGTGTTCTCCCCATGTATGCGTGGGTTACCACCGGGTACTCCGGTTTCCCCCACAGATCACAACATGCCCTATAGGTTATAAATTGTAAGTCGCTTTGGATAAAAGCATCTGCCAAATAAATAAGCATAAACAAATAAAGAAAAATCTCTTAAAGCTGTGGTCCATAACATGACTACATAAAGTACAGGAGGAGGAAAGGAGAAAGGGTGGAAACGGCTTTAGCTCCCACCCTGCTCCTTAAAGAAGCTGAAAGCTTCATACCAAGCACGCACAAAGCTGTGTAGTGCTAACGTACATGTAATGTTTTTGACATGTTCCTGCTCAGACAAACCTGATTCTAACTGCTGAATTATTTTCTCAGCCTTTATTAGGTTCTGCAGGAACAACTAATCACTCATTTTAATCAAATCTGCAGTGTTCAAGCAGGTAAACATCTAAAGCCAGCAGGACACAGGCACGATTTTCCTCTTGTGCAAGAATCTTAGAGGTTGTGGCAAGTTTTGCGTAGTATACAGGGGAATACAAAAAGCAATTAACAGCTCATGACTAGCTCCTGATTGGTAAATGTGGGGTCACACGAATATCATATATGTTTAAAGATGTGGTTCACTCGTTCAATCAATACATTTGCTGTGGTGTCTAGTAAGAATGAATGCCTAGCAAGCCATACTCAAGGGGAGAGATTTAGGTGTGCCATCTTGAGGAAGTGCAAGTCAGCTGGGGGAAAAAGTAGCTTCAGAAGACAGGGGGTGTTTCTCAGTGCCATGGAACCTTGCCTTGATGTCTTGGCTCCGCCCTGGTTGCCTAGGAGATACATCATCGGGAGCCGCCAATACGTGTTCCAATGTTCATGTTCTACTGAGGCACCTGTTCTCCGTTTGTTAGCCGTTTAGCTAGCTGAGCGAGGATACACAGGAGGTGTCTTGTAGCCTAGCCTCGGTCAAAAATTACCCACAATACACCATGGTATTTTCAAAAGGACGGCGGATCAGAAGCCGGCAGCTACTTCGGGGAAAATTTTCACATTTAAAAGTAAGTCAACTAATTTAAAGTGTTTTTTTTTTAGATCAAATGAAGTTATCTATTGTTGGTTAGTTGCTTAGTAGTTGCGGCTTTGGTGGCTAGCGGGTAGTAACTCACTTCTATTTTTAATTTAATAAACATATGCACACTTTAAAAAGTTAATGGCTCGTTATATATTTATTTTGAAACTAATACGTATAAAATATAACGTTATCTCCCGTGTCACGTGACGTTATGTGACCGCCGTGGAAGCCGCAATCACGTGATGGAAGTCTGTTTCATTTAACCATTTTCTTTGGCCAAGGAAGGACAGTGCACTTGTAAGCAAGGCACCTGGCCTTGCAAGACATCGCCTCGCAAGGCCAGGCGCCTTGGCATTGAGAAACACCCAGGATTTGGAGTCTTATTTCCTTATATTTGGACATCTCGCATCAAACTGCAAAACAGAAACGTGACTCTACCACTGACTGTTTGCTTTGCAACATTTATGTTTTAGCTCCACAAATAACACAAGCCTGAAGGAGTTCTGCCATGTTGTGGAGCTGCTAATGCTAATGGTTAGCTTCCACAAGTCGTAACATTTTCCGCCAGAGTATGACTTACAAAGCATTCCTACAAGAGGCCACTGCAAATGTATTAAATAAACAAGTGAACCACATCTTTAATGTATGTACCCCAACTTAAATCAGATACAGATATTTAATAGTAAAGAACGAAGAAGACAAAACCTCTACGCAGTACCGTTAAGTCATCCCTGACCTGCAAGAAGAACAACGCTTTTCTGTGAATTTTTAGATTTACAGAGCAGATGTGAAATCAGGTCAATAATTTCTAACAGAAGATAATGTAACATGCTGCTCACAGCATCAACGTTATTTTGAGATTAAATTTCAAACTGACACAGCTGGAGAAGGGGATAGGGATTAAGTTCAATACCATTAAGAGGACAGTCTGCATAGGAGGGTTGTGACATTATTAAAAAAGTACAATGTACCTTTCTGAGTATATATTTGATGAAAATAGCATGAGGCGGAAGCCCACTGAGCAACTTTATCCCTGAATGACTCCTGAGCTCAAAAGGGACCTCAGAGGATTCAGGCAAAGTACAGTTATGATATTTAGTCCCTATTGTGCAAGTTTCTAGTTGCTGGCTTATATTTCTGGGACTCGTCTAAACTCACAGCATTTGTTTATTTATAGTTAAAGATTTTAAATGGTCCGTTTTTTCCCTGAAGATTGCATAATAACCCGTATTACAAAAAAAATATTTTTTCTATAAAACAGTTAAAACATATTGATACAATTACTGATTGAATGCATTTTCTTTTACGTATCATTTATAAATTTTATGGTCCCTTGTGTGGAATCCATTGAAATCATGATTAAAAACATGCGACTCTTAAGCGCCATGCAGTTCAGTGAAAGAAGTGCAGCTACAGTGGCCCACTCATGACCTTCATAGGATAATCCATTTCCAATCTCTCAAGCCCAGGCGGGCCCCTTCTTTGTGGCCCCCGAATCGCGGATGCACCGCCCTAGCTGCTTGTTAGCCATGGCTAACAAAGGAGGGTTGGCTAGAGCCATGGACATGCTGTGTATAATGTGCGTAAACTCCCACGGATTACCAGCTGAAGGAGACCCACGTCTAAAGTTAATGCTTGAGAAGAAGCCCTCAGAGAAGCACGCCAACTCTGTAACACGTGAATTACATCGCCTTTAGTAAAGTGTTTGAGGAGATCAAATAAAAAATTGCTGATTTAGACATTGGCTAGCAGACGAGCACTGGAGCATGTTGGGAGAGAAGGCAGGCTGTGGGAAGAGAGGAGACTTGAGTAGAAAGAATTTGGAACGGACATGTTGGGACCAGATCGGGAACTCTGGTAAGAAGAAAAGATGAATGAGCAACTTAAGGGGAGTTAGGAATCAGGGACACTATTCGGAGGCTGGCGTCCAGCTAATAGCGGGCAGGGATCTGAACATAAGCGGCTTAATACTGTCGAAGACATGATGAAAACCTGACAAATTTGATGCATCTTTCAATTTTATTGTTTATTGTTCAAACTAACAAAGTACAGCAACAACATAGCTAGTCTCTTCTTCTTCTTAGTTGAATTAGCAGACGTGCAGGGTGCACTGCTGCCCTCTGCTGTTCCTTTCAGGTTACAGTAATAGTGCAAATGCATAATGCGAAGCTCGTATGTCCCTAAACAGCTACTGTACGTCAAGATGATGGATGACCATGGAGGTTCAACCACGGATTATGTATTTAAAAATGCTAAATTTAATGCTGAGAGGAAAATTTAGAATTGAAGTTGGTGAGAAATTTGAATGAAAAAGGACAAATTTGTGAACTGAAAATGCAGGGTTTAATAGTAAATGGGTAAAATATTTCACACTGGGGCTTTAAAGGAATCCTGCTAAAAGATGTGCATTTAAATCCAACCAGTGCAAGTCAACTTATCTTGACTGCCATTACTACAGAATAATTATAAAGGAAAACAACATCAGCGATCACTTCAGCGAGGTTCCCAGCACCATCAAAAGCTCTGGCTATTTATAGCTGAGCTATTTTATAACACAGACTTGTTTAGTCATTTTGAGGGCAGTGATTTTCAAGTCGCCAGCATTTAATAGAGAATAATAGTGCATCAGTTTGAAAGGTGCAGCAGGATGAAAAGATTAATGCATAAATACAAACAATTACTTTTTAATCTCATCTGAGGATCTTTAATTCATGACCTCAAGTTTATTGCACATCATGTAGCTTTGCGTGTGTGTGTGTGTGTGTGTGTGTGTGTGTGTGTGTGTGTGTGTGTGTGTGTTCCCAGAAGCGTTTTCCGAGCTGCCATTAACACAACAGAGCTGTGTTTACTGTAAACAGCAATAATCTCTCCCGTAGCACTTTGAAAAAATGAATAAAAACAATTTATTCATTTAAAAAAAACGGCTGAAACCAGGTCGACCATTTTTAAAGATTTTGCTAACTTTTGTCATTGTTTTTGTTTCATGTTTTTTTATTCTCTAAGCAATGAAAAGCTTTAAACAAAATCAGAACAAAATATGTTTTCACACCACACTGAATTGGACATTCATACTAAAGTTTGTATGCAGGGTCACATTATTTCATTGCACACAAATTGTGACAAGAGCAACATAATTCATCTTAGGCCTAGTCCACACATAACCGGGTTTTTTTAAAAATGAATATCCGCCCCTCCAAAAACTTGAATCCACACCACCTCGTTTAAAAAAAAAACCCTGTCCACACGTACCCGGATAAATACATTGTTAAGGACATGCCAGACCTGTAGGCGGCAGAACTTCCCCCGTTGTTAACCTCGTCCTTCTTCTGTGGTCTTCCGCAAGGAGCAGTAATTCCGCTTGCAAAAACAAACAAGCAAAAAGCGCTTGGACAATTGATGAAGTCAGCGCAGCTCTGAGGGCATCCATGCTGTCGGCTAGTGTAAACACAGGTCGCACACGTGATGTCAGCATTTTTTTGTCGCGGAAAGTGACGTTGCGGACCTTAAAACTCCGGTTTTGTCCGTCCACACGCAGACACCCAAAACGGAGAAAATGCAGATCTTCACTTTGGCCGGAGTTTTTAAAAAGATCCGTTTTCGTGTGAAAAAAACTCCGTTTTCGTGTGGATGACAGGCCAAAACGTAGAAAAATATCTACGTTTTGGCAGATCCCCGGCTACGTGTGGACAGGGCCTTAGTTCACCTTCAGTTTGCGTGCACCTGGGTCATCAAGCCCTCCATGAAGTCACTTCAGATTTCTTTCACTTCCTGTCTCATGCAAACTAAACTGACAGAGATGCCTGCACTGTTCAAAATTCTCAGGAAACTGAGACACCTTGCAAACACATTCAGATGTTTTAGAAAGTCCATCATAAATACAATTCATAATAGGTTTCCATGGACAGGCAACCTGTTCAGGGTGTATCCCACCTGCTTGCCCAGAGATTGCTGGAGATAGTAGTGAAGGGAATTCCGACTCTTTATAGAGAGCCGGTTCTTTTGGCTCGGCTCACCAAAAAGAGCCGGCTTTTTCGGCTCCCAAGTTTCTCCTCAGATTTTCTGTTGCGTAAAGTATATTTACCACCAAAAATAATGTAAAAACTATATGTAAAACCATTTACTAATGTAAAAAAATGCAATATGTTAAATATTTATCATTCATATGGATTTATTAACTGAACACTTTATGAAATCTCAACTTTCTGACTGCTGTTGCTCATTTTCTCACCGTCTTCGTCGCACTCTCCTCTCTCTCGCTCGCCTTTTACCTGCTCCTCATTCCCTCTCGTCTCCCTCCGCCCGCACGTGCTCTGCTGTGTGTCTGAGTCTGATCCTCCCTCTTCCCCGCCCCTACTGCTCTGTGTGTGGACAGTCTGCACACGCAGTTACACATGTTGTGGCTTTCCATCATTCACTTCATACAGCCGGCTTTTAGAGCTGGCTCGTTTGCGACCGACACATCACTAGGAGATGGGCACCAGTTCTCGCTGCGTGGAGGGTGATTATTATATATTAGAGAGGAAAGATGTACAATGCTGGCCGGTCTGTTCATTGTTTTCAAAGCTCTTTGTTTGGTGATGGCTGACTCTGATTCTAGTAATATTCACTCACTGATGAACATATTCACTCGTCCAGTGAGGAAAAAGGTGATGCTGCAGCTGCGTGCAGCAACAGAGTCTGTGAGCTTCGTGAGAGTAGCCGAGCTTCACACACATGATTCAAAGCTCATTTCTGGGTGTAGAAAGGATGGTGAAAACACAGCTAATAGTGACAGACGTAGCAGGAATGTAAAAAAAAAAATAAAGCGTTGTGCAGATGCGGTAGATGTGAAAGCGAAATTAAAAAGTGCTACACATAATTGCTATGTTCATGTTTACTTATTTGGCTGATGCTTTTATCCAAAGCGACGTACAATAGGTAACCTATACGGCATGTTGGGAACATGCAACTCCACGCAGAAAGGCCACAGCTGGGTATCGAACCTGCAATCTTCTTGCTGCGAGGCAACAGTGCTAACAACTGCACCGCCACACAGCCCTGATATGAATATTCCAGCTTTTGTAACAAAACATCATTACTAAAAGGGAAAATCTTTACTTTTGAAATCAGTAAGAAAGTATGATTTTTATGAAGCGAGTTGTCACATGAGGAATGAAGCGAAAACGAGGTTCACCTGACAGCCTCCGTTCTTTCTTTTTTTTGGGGGGGGGGGGGGGGAATTTTGGTGTTTTACTGGCCAAATTTTTGGTGCATCCCTGATTTCAACATTTGTGTAGTTGTTTTAAAAAATGTCCCTTTATGAAAACGATGGGCTGGAATAGGTTGCTAACACTATACTAAAACCAGTCAGAAAGGATGTTAAATTTTGTGCATCAACAAGTGTTTTTAAGTCCAGAGTGCATGGTGGCTAACCCCAGATCAGACACATTTTCTCCTTCTGTTGTTGCTAAAGGTGGCAACACACCAGATGGTCTGATACATATTTCTGTGTGAAGTCAACACACACACACACACACACAAGTGCATGACCAAAGTTGTGTTGTTGTGACTCATGCCTGAAATCAGACAACTGGGCTGAAGAGCGGAAGGTGGTGTTTATTGACGTTCAATAGCCGACCTACTGTTCCATCTTCGTTTATAAAGTCTCATCTGAGTCACTCTGTTTCTCAATTAGCCTGAAGACAACAGAAACTGATGTAGAAGTTATCTGTTTTGAAGCCTTGGAGACTTTTAGTGCTGCACAAACATACAGCTGCTAATTTGAAGAATATATAGTGTTATTATTGTATTTCTTCATTCCAAGTATATAGAAAAAGCTTCAAAAATATTACCGTTATTTAACTGCAGCTACCTTGCTGATTGCCTTTTTTGTATTGGTTTTTATTGGTTCTAACTCCCTGAGGAGACAGAAGAAAGTGACTTGATGCTGCTGATGCCAAAAATATGTGACACACCAAAATATTGATCTGAAGTATTTTTGTTTGCCCAGAGAACATCCCCAGGGAGGTGTCCAGGAGGCATCCTAATCAGATGTCCGAGCCACCTCAACTGGCTGCTCAAGCCCCTCCTGGTTGACTGAGCTTCTCACCCTATCTCTAAGGGAGGGACCAGACACCCTGTGGAGAAAGCTCATTTTAGCTGCTCATATGTGCAATCTCATTCTTTCGGTCACTACCCAAAGCTCGTGACCATAGGTGAGGGTAGGAATGCAGATCGACCGGTAAATCGAAAGCTTTACCTTCCAGCTCAGCTCTCTCTTTACCATGACAGATCAGTACAATGCCCGCACACTGCAGACGCAGCACCAGTCCATCTAACAATCTCCCGCTCCATCTTTTCCTCAGACTCCAAGATACTTAAACTCCATATCAGTGAAATAAAAAGATGGTGAAGCCGCATCCACTTTCAATCCCTCTGTCTCTGAGGTCACAAAACTCTTTTTTGACGTTGACTCTTGTTTTTCTTTTACCCATCTTTCGGTTGGACGTTCTTTTACTCTCTTTTGCTCCACTGGGTCAAGGTTATATTGGTTTATGTGGTGGCTCCTCCATGATGAACACAATGAAAAAAAAAAGCCAACCAAGTAGAAGTGTAGCTTTGTACGAGCCCCGTGTTAGCAGGGGTGGGGCAAAATTCTGGTCTCGAAGAGATCGGGGGCAGAATTTACTGTGAAATAACAGGAAATATTCAGGGAAAAACTGATCCAGGAAGAAGGTGGGAAACAGGTTAAATACAGGCGCTTCACAGCCAAAATCGGAGGCTTGATGGCTGGGACAGCAGTAGCTCAACAGGTTGAGCGGGTTGCCCAGTAATCAGAAGGTTGCAGGTTCGATCCCGGCTCCGGACAGAAAATTCTGCTGTTGTGTCTTTGGGCAAGACACTTAACCCACCTTGCCTGCTGGTGGTGGTCTGAGGGACCGGTGGCGCCTGTGCTCGGCAGCCTCGCCTCTGTCAGTGCACCCCAGGGCAGCTGTGGCTACATCGTAGCTCATCACCACCAGTGTGTGAATGTGTGTGTGAAGGGATGAATGATACACTGGAGTGTAAAGCGCTTTGGAGTCCTTACTCTGAGAGGCGCTATACAGGTGCGGGTAATTTATCATTTATTTTTATCATTTCTGAGCTGTCCACATGGATAGCCATAAGTCTTACTGCTTCTCGTAAGTTACGTGACTTTGTGGGAGATCAGGTCACCGGTCCATAGTGAATGTGTTGTTCTGCCCACAAGCAGCAGAGGGGGCTGAGAGATACTTCATTCACCCAGTAAAGAGTCGTTTTAGCAAGACAGAAAACATGACTAAATTCATTACCTTTAAATGCCTATCATATTCAACTGTATGCATATAGATATAGAAGCAAACAAAAACAAAGCAAAATTCTAAATAAAATAAAATAAAGCAATGACTCTGAAAAAATAATTGTAAAATCACAGTCAATAAAATCAAATAGAGCATTGTTTTACATTATTATTTTGCTTAGAAGAAAATTAAAGAATACAACTTGGTGCAGCTCTGAAAGTTGTTTTTTAAGAGTATGAGGTACACGTTGGCCCTGACGTTAGATAAAATAAGAGATGCTTTATTTTTGGACACAGCCAAAGTGTTTCGAACATAAAACCTGACAAGGTGCCATGTTTGCATGCCCAAATGTGACTTGTACTTCAAAACCTCTTTTAGCTTAAGAGATGTCCCGACGATGACACACTCAGCTTTTTACGCCTGCATCAACGTCACAAGGAGGAAAGGCACTAGAGCGGTCATGCATGCATACTAACGCAATTTCAAGTATAAATCTTTCATCTGTGCAATTCGACTGCGCAGAAATGAGGAAAATTTGTTTCTCTTGTAGATTCTGCAAGTATTACTGTTGTTTTCATTTGTGCCATCAAATAACACACACACACACACACACACACACACACACACACACACACACACACACATCAATATGGATACATATTAGCAAAAACAACCCAAAAATGAGGACAAGAAGAGGAATCTAAAAAAATCAGCAATTCACCATTTTAGGTAACATCTAAGAAGTTATTCATATCCATGCACACAACTTCTCCGTTGTAGATTTTTCACCACTTAAGCACCCACCAGGCATCTGAGAGACTAAAGGTTGAACGAATGTTGCCACCACTTTCAGATTCATGAGACGTATTCGTGTATAAATCTGAGACAGAGTGCTGCTGCTGTTTTTAGCTTCCTTCCTCTAGGAGTTGGCCTTGCTGCATGGCTGAATAGAACATGCACTGTTTCCTCCTGACTACATGGATTTGTCAGGGATTTTTATAAATAGCTCAGTAACACGTGCCTGCGATGTAGTGCAGACTACAAATGGAGCTCTCCATAGCCACTGAGATGGTGATTTGTCAAAACAGAGAAGACAAGAGAACGAGACGAGAAATGAGGAGGCAGAGACCTATTACAGTGTGTTATTGATGATTTGGCACACACAAACACTAGTCCCATCAATATGTCCACATCTCCAGTCTTCAATTGTACTCGTATGTGATCTGCACACAGAAAATGAGACATGTTGCCTCACATTCCAACAAATGTGTTTTTATTTGGGTAGAAACATCCTGGGGCCTTTTATCCACTGTGCTTGTAGTAAAATTACGTGTGAAGGCCTTTGCAATTGGACACCTTTAGGGCTGAAACGATTCCTCAAGTACCTCGAATAATTTGAGTACAAAAAAGCCTCAAGTCAAATTCTCTCCCTCGAGGATTTGTTTAATTCATGTTTAATCAATTTATGGCTTTGCAATCGCCCGGGGTCATGTTTCACCTGGACCGAAATAAGTGACGCACATACACACTGCACTTAATGCACGCGCGAGTAGCGAATATAACTTAACTTTCTTTTAAGTCATGGCGAACAACGTGGACCCCGGTGGAGTGCGAAAAAGACAGAAAATTTCAAAGGTATGGGACCAATTTTCATGCCGTAAGCCAAAAAAAGTAGTCCAGTGTAAATACTGTAAAATGGTAGCCTAGTGAACTAGAACAAATTCTTGCTTTGCAAAGTTTGGTCTAGGAATGCTCCACTGGAACCTCTGCATCCATCTGAACAATTTTGGGGTCTTGGATAAATTTCAGTCTGGTTTTAGACAATATCACAGCACAGAATCCACTCACACCAGGGTTTTTAATAATATTATTTTAGCCAATGATTCCGGTTCCCATGTTGCCCTGGTGATGTTGGACCTCTCAGCTGCATTTGACATGGTTGACCATGACATTTTATTGTCCCGCCTTGAGAATCTGGTCGGCATTAAGGGATCTGCGCTTGACTGGTTCCGCTCCTATTTCTACAATAGGTCTATTAGAGTTAGTATGGACGATTGCTCATCTCCCTCTGCTGCTCTTCCTTGGGGCATGCCACATGGGTCTATTCTCGGCCCCCTTTTATTTAGTATTTATATTCTTCCACTGGGACTGATCTTTAAGAAGTTCAACATCAACTTTCATCTTTATGCAGACGACTGCCAGATGTATGTTCCCTTGAAGACTTTTACCTCCATCCAGCCGCTCCTTGATTGCCTGAGTGAGGTTAAAGACTGGCTGGCAGCAAATTTTCTGCTGCTGAATGATTTTAAGACCGAGTGTATTGTTTTACTACTAATGGCTCGACTTCCTCCGCTCCTGATTGTTCTGCTCTTCCTTTTAAAATCAGTCAAACAATTGTTAATCTTGGAATTAAAATAGATGTGGCTCTAAAAATAAAGACGTTCGCGCCAAGCTAAAAGCGCGAACCTCTGCCTTTAACTCTGGAGATGCTGACGCATATAAAGCAGCCAGGTATGACCTCCGAAAGTCCATAAAAAAGGTCAGAAAGGACTACAGGGACAAAATGGAGTCCGGCTACCACAGCTTTGACACCAGGCGACTGTGGAATGGACTGCGCTGCATCACTGACTACAAGAAGGTCAGCACAGTCAGTGTTCAGCCCACTGCATCTCTCGCAGACGAGCTGAACAACTTCTATGCTCGTTTTGATGCAGACAACAGAGAGGAGATCCTCTACCCTCAAGAGGACAGTGAGGCTGCAACTCTAACTCTGGAAACAGAAGCTGTGAGATGGGCCTTTAAAAAGGTCAATCCTCACAAAGCTCCAGGACCAGACGGCATCCCAGGCCGGCTACTCAGAGTGTGTGCAGACGAGCTGGCAGAGGTGTTTACCAACATCTTCAACCTCTCCCTGAGGCAGTCAGTGGTCCCGACGTCCCTCAAAGCATCCACCATCATTCCCGTTCCCAAAAAATCAGTGGTCTCCTGTCTGAATGACTACCGTCCTGTTGCACTGACATCCGTCATCATGAAGTGCCTGGAGCGGCTGTTCAAATGTCACATCTGCTCCTCCCTCCCTGACACACTGGATCCTCTTCAGTTTGCCTATCGGACAAACAGAGCCACAGAGGATGCCATCGCCCTGGCAACACACACCGCCCTCACTCACCTGGAGAAAGGGAATACATATGCAAGAATGCTCTTCATCGACTACAGCTCGGCATTTAACACCATCATCCCCTCAAGACTTGCCACGAAGCTCGTCGACCTTGGGCTGGGAACACCGATCTGCAGTTGGATTCTAAACTTCCTCACAGACAGGCCCCAGGTGGTGAGAGTTGGTAAGCACACTTCCTCATCACTCATCCTAAACACAGGTACGCCCCAGGGTTGTGTGCTTAGCCCCCTCCTATATTCCCTGTTCACACACGACTGTGTTGCTAAACATGAGACCAACATCACCATCAAGTTTGCGGATGACACAACCATCATAGGCCTCATCACAGGGGATGATGAGACGGCCTATAGAGAGGAGGTGATGGCACTGTACGAGTGGTGCCTGGAAAATAACCTGACTCTCAACATCAGCAAAACCAGAGAAATGATAGTGGACTACCGGAAACGACCAGTCAGGGAACACCAACCCATCCGCATCAACGGGGTCGAGGTCGAAAGGGTCAGCAGCTTCAAGTTCCTTGGAGTCAACATCACTGAGGACTTCTCCTGGACCCTTCACACAGACACTACTATCAGGAAAGCTCGCCAGCGGCTTTACTTCCTGAGGAGGCTGAGGAAGTTTGGCGTGAGCGCCTGCTTCATCTCAAATTTCTACAGGTGTGCAATTGAGAGCTTGCTGACGAGCTGCATCACAGTGTGGTACGGAAGCTGCTCTGCCAGCAGCCGTAAATCACTACAGAGGGTGGTGAAAGCAGCAGAGCACATCACTGGCATGAGGCTTCCTGCCATTCAGGACATTTATCTCCAACGATGCCTCCGGAAAGCACACAGCATCATCAAGGACCACAGCCACCCGGCACATCAGCTGTTCTCCTTGTTACCATCTGGCAGACGTTACAGGAGTCTGTCTGCTCGGACTACAAGACTTAAAAACAGTTTCTATCATCAAGCCATACGACACCTCAACCACAACACCTAAACACACACAACACAGGACTCAGAAGCTACCCTGCAGCTTCACAAGTACTATATTTAATCCGCACTGGTCACTTCACTTTATTGTTATTGTAATTTATATCCAAAGTGCAACACTGTAATCTATATCCTGCATAATTTATATCCTGCAATACTGTAATTTATATCTAAAGTGCAATACTGTAATTTTCTGCAGCTCATTCCTGTGCAATATCCCATCTGCCCTCCCGTCATATTTCTTTTCAGGATTTTCTTTATTGACACATATATATTTAGTCATCTTTTCCCTTTTACCATGTCTCTCTAATATTTTGCTCCTTACTATATTTTTTTGCTTTATTTTATTATATTTTATTATATTTTATTATATTTTCTCCTGTATCATGTTGCTGAGAGACCGCTGCTCGTCATACACGTTTCATTGCAATGTTGACCCTGTGCTAACTTGCATATGACAAATAAACTAAAACTGAACTGAACTGAAAAATGGACCCTCACATTAATCACATGGTTAAATCATGTTTTTATCAGCTAAGACGTCTTTCCAAACTAAAACCCATTCTGAATCGGCACCACCTCGAGACAACCATTCACACTTTCATTACCTCAAGGTTGGATTACTCCAATGCAATTCTTTTTGGTATTTCAAAAGCCACATTATCCCGCCTTCAGCTGATACAGAATGCGACAGCAAGATTTCTGACTAATACGGGCCGTCGGCAGCACATCACTCCAATTTTAGCAAGTCTTCACTGGCTTCCTGTGCACTATCGCATACATTTTAAAATTTGTTTGTTTTTAAGGCCTTGAATGGCTAAGCACCACCTTACATATCCGAGTTACTCACTCCTTATATGCCGGGCAGGACTCTCCGTTCAGGTGACCTACACCTAATACAGATTCCCCGTCTAAGCTGCAAAACCCATGGTGAACGAGCTTTCTCTGTCTGCGCTCCTAAACTCTGGAATGATCTCCCGTTGGATATCAGACTCTGCCCCTCCATTGGGGCTTTTAAGTCTCGCTTAAAGACTTACTTTTATTCCCTTGCTTTTACTGCCTAGCTATTTTATCTAGGTTTATTTACACTATTATTTTACCTATTTTACTGACTCCTCTTGATTGGTTCTTTGTGCTATGCTCTAGCTGTTTTATTCTTTTATATTCTTCTTTTAACCTTATATGTTAATATCCCTGTACAGCACTTTGGTCAGCTCATATGCTGTTTTTAAATGTGCTGTATCAAATAAATGGAATGGAATATTTAAAGTTACTTTTTGCGTAACGTATGTGGTGCAATTGGCAAGACAGAGGTAGAAATGGCTCGTGCTGCGTCAGTCACTGCCTCCGTTCCGGTCGAGTTATTTATTTATTTTTTTAACTCTATCTCTCTCTCCCTCTCTCTCCCTCTCTATCTCTCTCTCTCTCACACACACACCTTAATCATTATTGTTTTGTTCAACTTTGTGTGGGAAAAATGCCAAGAACTTTAAGAAAAAATCTGTTTAATCAAATTTAAAAAAATAAATAAAAAGTTTTCTGGTTCAAGTATTTCATATTTCCTAGTTTCTACTGCATGAGTTCAGATGTATTAATTCATGCACTTAAATATTAACGTTCTGATTTTATTGAAACACTTGTTCTGTAATAGTTCCTTTACTATTGTGATCAAAAATATTGAATCTCAGTTCTGAGGCTGCTCTGTAAATAGTTTTCAAATAAACCATACACATAGCAACTTCTGATCAATTCATATCAATTTCAGACTTAAAATAATGTATTGATGTAAACCACACCCACTCCCAGTTAAACCACACCCACTTCCGGGTTATACCACGCCCACTCCGAGTACAGATACAGATACAGATAATTTAGATGGTTGAACAGATACAGATACAAATAGTGGTGTACTCACTCATCCCTAGTTTCGTAGACCTGCAGACTGGCGTGGGATGGTTTTTCATGAATAATTGACAGCTTGTTAAACCATACACTCAAACTGATTTTACAACCCAGGCATCACAAGATCTCTCAGATACTTTATAAGGTTTTGGTACAAAACATCTAGCTTACATTCCATCATTTCATTCCATTTCTGTTATCATGTCCAAGTATCATTCATCATAATTTGTTCTGTCTCATCATTAGTTAGAAATATAGAATTAAATAGGTTTTTTGTAACTCTGTCTGAATTAATATAAAGTGTGTGTTTCCCTGAAAAGTCTAAAGAACCTAAGGTAATATTAAATCAATTTTTCAAAGGCCAATCAGATTGATAATTCATTTTATGTGGAATATCACACATTATTGACCATTTAACACATATGTAGCAACATCCATCAGGCTACATCTACAAAAAACTAAAAGCCCTCAAGTTGAGTTTTTTATTCAACTTAAAGATGGTCTCCTGACATCATACTGTCACACCCTGTCCTGTCTCCCCACTTGGTTCAGCCTGTGTCTCTGTTAATTGCTCCCACCTGCCTCTCGTTTTCCAATCACCCAAGCTCCCAGCCCTCTTGTATTTAAACCCTTTCAGTTCTGTGTCTCTTTGTGGATCATTGTTTCATTGTCCAGCGTGTGTTCAATATTAAAGACTCCAAACTCATTCTGGTTTGTCTGCCTACCTGCTTCCCTCACCCGCGTGTGGATCCTTGTATCTGCCTCACTCACTGGCAAGTGCTGACACATACATTTGGAGTGAATTTTACTTTTTACTTTTTTTCTACTTTGTATAGCTTCTAGGTAATCTAAAATGTAGATATAGTTACTCTTTTTAAAAATGTTACCTTTAATTTACTAAGTTAGTGTTATCTCTCTTCTTTAAAAAAGTCTAGGCAAAATTGGTGACAACACACCTGAGGCAACTTTTTGTGCAAATATGGAGTATAGAGAAGTGCAATAAATTAAAACCCAGTTTTGATTCCACAAGTGTTATCTGGTCTGGGAGTAAATCATTGCAAACCGTTGATGCAGCAAACATGAATGTCCTGGGAGAGTCAACTTTAGGTTGCATGTTTTGGGTTAAGAAAGTACATTATGTCCATAACATTTACGGGCAGGATTTCTAGGCACAGCGAGGGTGTTGAGGGAATAGGTGTTGAGAGGACCTGTTTTGGTGGCCTAAAGATCAGGTCTGCTTTATGCAGATGATGTGGTCCTGTTGGCTTCATCAGACCGTGATTTCCAGCTTTCGTTGTGGCCGATTGCAGAGTGTGAAGCAGCTGGGATGAGAATCAGTGCCTCTACGTCCAGGACCATGGTCTTGAGTCTGTAAAGGACAGAATGCCTATTGCAGGTGAGGGACAAGGTCCCGCCTGAAGTGGGAGATATTAAGTATCCCGAGGTCTTGTTCATAAGTGAGGGAAAGGTGTGTGGGCTCTCCCTTGGAGATAGTCTGAGAATCTTGGTCATCTGGGAGGGTCTCAAAATGCATCTGCTGCTCCTCAACATTGAGAAGAGCCACTTAAAATAGATTAGCCATCTGGTAAGGATACCTCCTGTATGCCTCCCCGGTGAGGTTTTCCAGCACGTCCAACCGACAGGAGACCTAAAGAAAGGCCCAGAATACTCTGAAGGGACAATGTTTCTCAGCTAGCCAGAGAACGCCATGGCATTCCAGCGGAGAAACTAGACCGAATTCCTGGGGAGAAGGAAGTCTGGCCCTCTCTGCTTAGGCTGCTGCTCCCACGACCCAGCTCCCGACAAGTGGATGTAAATGGATGGATGGATGAAAAGATGATATACGACAAATGACAACAACGTCATTGGCTGAGGCTTAAAATTTAGGAGGGTGCATAAGTCCAAATTGTTCCCTGGAGGGAAAAAATTTACATCTGTAGCGTTAAACTTACTATACATCAACAGACTGAATCAGGTGTTTTCCCAAATCTAACCAAGTCTTGTCTCAAATTAAAAAAATCTTAAAAAGTTATTCTGAATCAAGTCCATATATTCTTTTCTATATCTTGTTTATCTTTGTGATGATCAAATAGAACTATTGTGATTAAATCCTTTTCTGACTGTGGTCACACTTAAGATTTAGGGCTAATTATCCACCTTTATGCAACATCAATATACTGAAATGTAACTGAATTTTGTGGATCTTTTTAAGCTCCTGTGTGTCAGACTCCTGACAGCATCGTTTTATAACATTCATCATAGTTTTTTGCAATCCTTTCACTGTTCATTTGCAAATGAAGTGCACCTTGAAACTATGACTCATGATGGTGAGAAGCAAACTACCCTTACTTCTGTTATAGACACAATAGCTTATACATAACAGAGTGTTTCTGGGTCAGGCTGCGTCATCCTTTCAACCTATTTAGAACAAGCTGCAGAGATTGATAAATTTGAGATTTCAGTGGAATTCTTGTTAAGTCTTCACTGGAGCTGAGGCCTGCTGGTTTTACAAATGCCCCTTTCCTTCACTTACTTTCCTCTGCCTCGTGATAGCAAAACCAGAACAACAAACAATTAAAATTAATAAGCAGTATCCGAACCACATGTTCCTTCCAACACACACAAGTAAATGAGGAAACACAAAGTGAAATTTTAGAAAGCCTTGGAATTCATTTGATGGATGTGGCCCACTAATTCCAATAAATGGCTGTCGGCTCAGTAATGAATTGTGTTTTTCATGTAATGTTCCCAATTCAAGGTCCAAGCGTCAAAACAATTCACTCTTCCATTATCCTGGTGCACAAATGGCAGAGAGAGAAAGAAATTATGTAAATAGTTAGTGAAATTGTGGTTTTGGGTGGGTGGGTGGGTGGATGGATGGATGGATGGATGGAACTCTTCTCCTAGTTAAACAAGGTGCATTGCATTTGATATTCTTAAAGGCAAGCCCTCCCCAAATGTTTAGCCGACCGTCATGTTCTTTTTCTTCACAAAATGTACCAAACGGTTTATTTGACCACTTCAATGTTCCTCCTGCCTCTCTAATGGAGTTGTTTTGTTTTAAAATCTAAAGATAGGTAGACAATCAACTCCAGAGTACAACTGTTCATGAAACAGCTTTTCAGTTCACTGTACAATTATGTGTAATTAAGTGCAAATAAAGGATTTACACATTAAAAATGTTATTTTGACGTGATATTGGGTCCTATCCATAGATCTGAAGGCTCTATGATAAAATATTTGAGTATTCAGTTTAAAAATAAAATTTTCATATATTTTGTACAAAGAAATTATGATATAACCCTTGAGATAATTGTGGTGTTCAAATTATGGAGAAACGATGTCCTTGTCAGTGAATAAAATGCTATATAATGAGTAATATTGGTCCAGTAAAATGAAAACTTGTGTTTTGTAATAGGTTAAAAAAGAGTGATGCAGGCTCTTTATAACCATGCCCCATCTGGCGTGACCCATGTGTCCCAGAGGCAGAACTGTGACAAATAGAACATGACAACAGCAGAGTGCAAATGAGTCGGGACAGACTGTGATAAAAGACAAGGGGTATGCTTCATCTCAGCGTGTCTACATCTCTGGTAAAATCAAGTGTTCAAAGTGTTTTATTCCCACTTTATATCCTGTTTAACATGTTCTATCAGGCAGGGAAGTTAGGTGTCAAATGCGTGAGGGTCAATTGAGATGGGAGCACTTATGTAAAATCTGCTTAAATGTGATATATAATTAGTCTACATATCTTATTATTTTATAAAGGATATTGTGTTGCAAAAGCATCAATTTTAAAGGTATTGGCCAGACTCAACATTAGAATTGTAGAAATGTATATAAATATGATCTGGGATCAATTTTTCATTTGAAGCAATTTTGTCATAAGTCATTGCAGAAAATCAAAATCCTCTCCTCTAAACAGTGAAGAACTTTGTTTTGCATGCGTCACTTCAACACGTAAAACAAGGTAGCTGCTGTTAGTAATGTATATAACTGTATTGGGTTTACTGGTGTGCTCATAATTATTACGGAAAATTGTGTTTACACCTGCAGCAAAAGGCATGAGCCATATGTCCACGTCCTACATGCATTTTTAAATAACATAGGTCTGATCTAAAATATTAACCTACATCTATAAATCCATCTAGAACCGCACCGTTCTTTCTGGACCTCAGATGAGTCCCGTTAGCATGACTGTAGCCGTGTTAGCTCCCGTAAGGTAAAACAAGTCATTTGGGAAAGCATAGAATGAGCACACAAATGAAATATTTAACTAAAGTAAAACAAACTAATTAACTAACAAACTAAATTAATATATTAATCCGGCTGCTGTGTCAAAGTTCTTGCAAAATTTTTTTTTTGTTTCATGGACCAAGAGGACATTCCATTGATGCTAAATTCAACTCAAATATTTGGAGACATTTTTGGTTTACTTTAAGTTACAGTAGGTTGGTTTTCTCACTTTGCTAGATCTGACCCTCACCACAGACAGTGTGTATTGTTGTTGCCAATAATAGCAGCTCAGTGGGAAGATTAGAATTTGTGATGAATAAGTAAAAAAAAAACTGAGTGAACATTTTGACTTTATTCCAGTACCATTAATCGTTTGCATTTAACAAAACCATATGGAGTCTGTGCAAAACAGTAAACTAAAAGTGTTCAAAAACTGTGTGTGTGTGTGTGTGTGTGTGTGTGTGTGTGTGTTTTCTCTACTTTAGCACTATGAAGACCAGACTAGGTTGCCTTTCCAAGAAGTCGGACTCCTACAGCGACTTCTCAGAGTTTCTGCCTCCGGCTCATGAGACCACAGCCAGGTGTCTCAAGTAAGTCTGACTGCCACTCCTCAGCCTTCCATCTTGGTTTAGAGGACCTGAATCATGATATTTTACACCTTCCAAAGCAAAGATGGGCACAATATATGATACAATAGCAAAGTTGACACTGAAATTTCTATTTTGATTAAATATAAGGTATTTTTGTGAGCTATTACTTCAACCCATAAATAAGGAGCTTAGATTTATTGAATCCCCACCTCCCCCTATGTGAATTCCACAACAGTGCACAGCTGCAGACCCTGAGACTGTAGATTCACACTTGCAAATTCACATCGACAAGTCCCACTCCCTGGATAGAGAAGGGGACTGTTGTGAAGTAGCAACAACCGCATCCAGCTGTCTGCAAAAGCTTAGCAAAGATTTCCAGATCTAAGGAGAAAAAGCAACTGAAACTGGAAAAGGGATGTATGATGCCAAAAACCATGTTGGGTTATTTTTCGTTAAGATAAAACAATAAAACATGGTCCAAAGCTCCAAAATGTGGATTTAGTATTAAATAGGATCTTTCGAAATCAGCTTACTTTACTGAAACTGTAACTGGAACATCGCCACAATGATAAGATCATTACAAAAGCTTTTAAACATCTTATAATTGAAGGTCACTATTAGAGATTCGCTAAAATGAAAATACTTGGCTGAAATCGAAAACCGAAAATAAGGAAAACAAATTAAGTGTTCTGGTACTCGTTCGTGAGATGAGACACAAAAATCGGTATTTTGTCCTACCCCTATTTCTAATATAGGAAACGTTTTACTGAATGGCTTAGTGAACTGAACTGTATTGGAACGTTTACTTTGTGAAGTGCTTTGAGACGACTCATGTCGTGATTTGGCACTAAAAAAAAAAAACAAATAAAGTGAATTGTATTGAATTGTAATGCCTTGATTTAAGTGAGGTTAGTAGACATAAATGCTATGGTTTTGATTACTGAAATAATCTTTTATTTCGATGTTTCGATTTTCAGCCTAGCTGGATGTGACTTTTGTTGAGCCATCAGACAGAACCTAAACAGGAGAAACAGTTATTGTTTGTGTAGAGCATCCATCTTCAGTTCGGTCTGTAGCAGAAACAGCAGAGGAGAACTCAGCACATAACAGTCTATATGATAAATACTAGAAACGTTTAAACAAAAACACTCATCTATTAAAAAAAGTGCAGTCTAACGATTCACTTGTGTTACAGCCTGTTGATGTTAGATTACGTGGAAACGAACCGTACAAATAAAAATAGTCTCTATTCAGAACACGTCTCTGCTGTTTCTGATCATAGATTACACCCTAAACAGCAAAAAAGACATGAGCTTGCATTTCTATTGCAATTCTGTGTTTTCTGCTCATTGTGTCATTCAAATAAAAACTGGAGAAGCGTGTGACGTTCTTCGCCCCGACCCACATGAGTACACAAAACACAACTGAGAGGAGAAGGACGGCAGACGATGCAGGATTCTCCTCTCTAACACAGAGTGAAATTCTCCGACTCTCATACAGGAAAATAATTTAATTTATAAAACTGGAGCTAACATGTTAAGCTGAAAAGCAGCTGAGAGTTTAAGACGGTCTCTAAAGTTGACAACAAGCTAGCCTAGCAGCATGCTGCCGGTTACGGTGGTTCTTGCGACTCTTTTTTTTTCACTCAGGTAAGTTTTATTTCATATTTTACTTTTAATTCACAATAAATACACAGCTGTATGGTTTTTAAACACTAAAGAGAAGTCTTACATTTTACTCCGAGGTAAATTTGCAGTGTTTTGGATTAGGGTCCTTCACAGGCTTCCAGCAGCAGCGGACTGCCCGTGTAGGTGCCTGACTTTAAATCGGCTCTACTAAAGAAGCTTATCGGCCGATGCCGATGATTAAAAATGCTAAATATCAGCCCGATTAATCGGCCAACCCCTAATACCAAGCCACAGACATTTCAATGAAAAAATGATTCCTGCCACGTACAAATAGATCAGGGCTGAAGGATAGAACTCATGGCTGTCTGTGGAAAGAAACATTTATTTTTTATGGTTGCTTTACTGCAGCAACATCTGCCTGCAGCTTATTACTTTACACACTTAACCAAAAAAAATTTTTTATTGAAATTATAATTTTTTTTTGCTCTGTTACACAAAAATTATTTAACGGTAGGCCACTAAATTTTGTTTTTTAAATTGATCCTGACTGTTTGACATTTAAAAGCAGTTAATATTTACTGACTGTATTTTAATGATTTCAGGGCAAAATAAAGTGAAAAGGTTATACATATTGTAGGCTAACTTGTGCAGTATCGCCGTATCATGATAATATTGTATTGTGAGACATGTACCGCGAATCGTATTGCGCTGTAGAAGAAGAAAATATAATTTCTATAGCGCCTCTCAACATAAAAATCATGAGGTGCTTCACAAAAACAAAAAATGTAAAAATATAAAAAAGCATTTAGTAAATGTTTCAAAATATATTTAAAATGAGCAAAAATAGACAGTTGTGATTTAAAAAATGTTAAGAAAGAGAGAGAGTGAATAGGAAAGAGGGAAAGTCCTGAGGAAGGTGGAATAGGTGGGGAGAGCAGAATAAAGAGTGTGTGGTGATGAAGGTCATACAAAAGCCAGCTTGAACAAGTGAGTCTTCAGCTGCTTTTTGAATGAGTTCACTGAGTCCACTGATCTCAGGCTCAGGGGGAGAGAGGTCCAGAGTCTGGGGGCCACAGCAGCAAATGATCTGTCACCTTTGGTCTTTAGCCTGGTGCTGCACAACCAGTAGGCTTTGATCACTGGACCTCAGGGACCTGCTTTGGGTGTAGGGACTAAGAAGATCGCCAATGTAAGATGGTGCTTGTCCATGTAAGGCCCTATAGACCAGAACCAGGATCTTGAAATGAACCCTGAAGTTGACTGGCAGCCAGTGAAGCTGGAGGAGAAGCGGGGTGATGTGGGTGTGTTTGGAGGACTTGGTCAGAAGCCGAGCACAGGCGTTCTGAACCACCTGTAGACGGTTCAGGGAGGTTCTGCTCAGACATGTGAAAAGAGAGTTACAGTAGTCTAAGCGTGAGGAGATGAAGGTGTGGAGAACTGTCTCAAGTTCAGAGCGGGACAGAATGGGACTCAGCTTAGCAACGTTCCTGAGATGGAAGAAGGAAGAGCGAACAAGAGAACTGACATGAGAATCCAGGGTGAGAGCTGGGTCAAAGGTCACGCCAAGATTCCTGACAGATGGTTTGGTGTGGGAAGCAAGCTGACCAAGAGAGTCTCTGACTTTGGGAACCAGCTTGTCTGGGGCACAGATGAGGATCTCAGTCTTATCTTCATTCAGCTGAAGAAAGCTCCCAGCCATCCAGGTTTTGATAGAGTCTAAGCAGGTGTGTAACAGCTGCAGCTTAGACATCTCATGGGGCTTAAAGGAGATGTACAGTTGGATGTCATCTGCATAAAGATGGTAGGAGATTCCTTTGAAGGAGCTCAGGATGTGTTGAAGAGGAAGCAGATAGAGGAGGAAGAGCAGAGGCCCCAGCACAGAACCTTGTGGGACACCATGGGTAAGGGAGGTGGTGGATGACCTAAACTTGGAGACGGCCACAGAAAAGGAGCGCTCAAAGAGATAAGAGGAGAACCACTCCAGAGCAGATCCCTATAGGCCTACCCAGTCTCTCAGCCTTTCCAGTAGCAGTTGATGATCAACAGTGTCAAAGGCTGCAGTCAGGTCCAGCAGGACCAGAACAGAACAGTCCCCTGCATCACTGTGAGTCAGAAAGTCATTAGAGACCCTAAGAAGAGCTGTTTCAGTAGAATGAGCTCTACGAAAACCTGACTGGAAGCTATCATAGATGTTATGTTCATCAAGAGCAGCTGTGAGTTGTTTAGCCACAACCTTTTCCAAGATTCTGGAGATGAACGGAAGTTTGGAGATGGGTCTGAAGCTGCTAGTCGAGACTCAGTTTTTTAAGAAGCGGGTGGATTACAGCGTTCTTAAAGTAAGCAGGGACCTGACCAGAAACCAGAGAAGCATTAATTATAGAGAGCACGCTGGGACCGATGGACTGAAATGCACTTTTAAACAAAGATGAGGGTAAGATGTCGAGGGGGCATGCAGAGGTCTTCATAGAGTTAACTAGTTTGGTTAACTCAGGCAAAGAAACAGGAGCAAAGCTATCTAGGATGATGGGCCTGGTTGGAGTCGGGAGAGGCAGCGATAAGGCTGAAGGAAAGATGCTAGATCTAACCTTATTGACTTTGTCCACAAAGAAAGACAGAAAGTTCTCACAGTCTATAACAGAGTGGATGGAGGCTGTAGGAGTGGCAGGAGAGACGATGCTGCTGATGGTGTTTAACAGCACCTTGGGGTTCCCTTTGCTCTGGGACACCAGGTTGGAGAAACAGGAAACCCTCACATCCCTGACTGCAGAGGTAAAGGATGTCAGAAGATCCTTTAGGTGCAGCAGATGGACGTGGAGATGGGTTTTCTTTCACAAACGCTCAATTTTTCTGCATTGGCGCTTCAGGCTGCGAAGGCTGTCATTAAACCAGGGAGTAGGGTTCACTGCAGGAACTGATCTGGTTCTGACAGGACAGATGTTGTCCAGAATGGAGAGGCAGTGCTCGTTAAACTGAGAAGTTAAGGAATCTGGGTCGTTATCAGAAGAACAGGGTGGATCAAAAGCAGCAGAAAAATTACTAGCTGTGCTCTCATTAAGAAAACGAGAACTAACCATACGGCGAGCAGGAGGTGGAGACGCAGAAACTGACAAGTTAAAGAAAAAGCAATGGTGATCTGAAATACAAACGTACTCAGGACGAACACTGTCAGCATTTAGACTCAGGGTAAAAACAAGGTCCAGAGTGTGCCCCCTGGTGTGTGTGGGGCCAGAAACATGCTGGGTAAAGCCGAATGTGTCCATAAGGCTGGAGAAATTCATGGCAAAAAGATCAGAGGGATCATCGACGTGGATGCTAAAGTCACCAACAATCACCAGTCTGGACAGCTTCACAGTGGAGGATAGAAAGTCACTAAACTCCTGAAGGAAAGAGCTGTTTGGACCAGGTGGACGATAGACCACAGCACAGTAGAACGGGTCCTTACGCCTGACATTAATCAGCTGCAGATCAAAGGAAGCAGAGTGACCAGAGTTTGTAGAGCTACAAGGAAGATGGTCCCTGAAAACAACAGCTAGGCCTCCACCATGACCAGAACCCCGGGGCTGGCTAAGAAAAGAATAATCACTCGGGCAGAGTTCAATCAGACCAGAATAATCTGATGTTCGCTGCCAAACTTCAGTCAGAAACAGAAAACCCAGGTTTTTAGAGAGAATTAGATCATTTAGCAGGAAGGACTTATTGTTAACAGAGTGGGTATTTAATAGAGCCATGCTGAGTGGGGTGGAGGAATCAGAAACTACAGAAACAGCTGGAGTTAGTGGATGGAAAATAGCGGGGTTAGATCCACGGTGTTTATAAAAACCACTTATGGAGGGAACAGGAGGAGAAACCACTGAGGAATGAGGATAAACTGACCTTAAAAAACTTGGACGGATGAACCGCGCTGCAACGCGGCCTGGCGGGAATGCGGAAGTGGCGCTCAAGTCGCCAAACAAAGGAAGAGAAGCTAGAAGATCAAGCTGCTGTTTACTAGATAAACCACGCTTTAAGAGAAGTCTTATTCTCACGTGGATTCCTGCTCGTTTACCTCTTTTCCTCCGACGTTTTCCCGGTACTGGACAAACATCGCTGGAGGCGTGCAGCTCGGGACCGTTGTTTAGCTCCGGGCCAGTGCGCCACTCAGGTAAACAAAGAGGGAGGTACGTCCTCGGTGCATCTTGGGCGATCGTGAATGAACGGAAGGACAAAAGAGTCTGGCGATCATAGGAGATGGTAACAGGGACACTACTGAAGAGGATTGCAGACAGGGGCAAGGTGGAAAAGAGGTTAGTGGAGAAAAGTTTGAAAAAGTGGCCGGTGACTGCGGCTAAGCCAAGCACAGACGCCACCTTGTTGCCGACCGCAACCCTGAGGTTCCCAGCCCTAATAAGGAACCCAGCAGATTGCATCGAGTCACTGACTAGTGTCAGTCTTTACAGCAATCCTCATACTAAGCAAGCATTTAGCGACAGTGGAGAGGAAAACCCCGCTCTGAACCTAGTAGCTGGAGCTTCACACACAGGGGCAGGACATGGCAACGTAACATCACAGAGTATAGGAGAGTGGTCAGAGAACACAGGAGGCAAAGTCTCAAGGTTCATGACAGGGAGACCAAAAGAGAGAACCAGGTCCAGGGTGCGACCCCTGGCATGAGGTAGGGACGATACCCATTGAGTTAAATTGAATGAATCTAGCAAATTCAAAAAGCCTTTAGCAATCACATTGTCAGGACAGCAGATATGGATGTTAAAATCCCCAATAGGACATAGTCATATTTTAGGATACAGTCTGCCACAAGACCATAGAAATAATTTAGGAAGTTAGAGTCAGTCTTTGGAGGGTGATACATCAGCACAACGAGCAGGCAGCGGGGAGATGCACAGTTCAGACAGGCACAGTTCAAAGGAAGAAAATCACATAATGGGTGTAAGCTGTTTACAAGGAACGCTGGATTTAAAAACAATAACCAGCCCACCACCTCTGCCCCGCGATCTAGGGATATTAAAACAGGAGCAGCCAGGTGGTACCAGCTCTAGCAGGGCACTTGAGTCACCAAACGGGATCCAGGTCTCATAGACGCACAGAAAACTCAAGCCATGTTGAATAAAAAAATCCCAAAGAATAAAAGTTTTGTTCTGCACAGACCTGGCAATGACCAGACCAAACCGAGTCTGCGGCGGGGCCGCAGCACCTGGATCGTGCACGGGAACCATCTCCTCCAGCTCAGAGCCCGTAACCAAGCGCAGATTCTCCCAGCAAACCCCACTCTGGCGAGGTCCTCGAGCTGAATGGCCGTGGCACGGTGCCAGCTCACCGTCAGAGCCGACCAAGTTCACAAGGCAGGGCGCAGAGTAATCCATCAAACGTCTCGGAGCCACCGGGTCACAAGCTGGGCCAAATCGCTCGACGAGCAGCTCGCTGTGTGCACCCGTGCGAGCGCCACCTTGAACTGGATAGGATAGGTTTAATGTTGTTGTCATTTTCCTCCGCTTATCCGGGTCCGGGTCGCGGGGGCAGCATCCCAACTAGGGAGCTCCAGACCGTCCTCTCCCCAGCCACCTCCACCAGCTCCACCGGCAGGACCCCAAGGCGTTCCAGGACCAGATTGGAGATGTAACCTCTCCAGCGTGTCCTGGATCGGCCCGGGGGCCTCCTGCCAGCAGGACATGCCTGAAACACCTCCCCAGGGAGGCGTCCAGGAGGCATCCTGACCAGATGCCCAAACCACCTCAACTGACTCCTTTCGATCCGGAGGAGCAGCGGTTCTACTCCTAGTCCCTCCTGAATGTCCAAGCTCCTCACCCTATCTCTAAGGCTGAGCCCGGCCACCCCACGGAGGAAACTCATTTCAGCCGCTTGTATCCACGATCTCGTTCTCTCGGTCATTACCCAAAGCTCATGACCATAAGTGAGGATTGGGACATAGATCGACCGGTAAATTGAGAGCCTGGCTTAGCTCCTTCTTCACCACGACAGATCGGCTCAGCGTCCGCATCACTGCAGATGCCGAACCGATCCGCCTGTCGATCTCCCGATCCCTCCTACCCTCACTCCTGAACAAGACCCCGAGATACTTAAACTCCTCCACTTTAGGTAGGACCTCTCTCCCGACCCGGAGTTGGCAAGCCATCCTCTTCCGGTCAAGAACCATGGTCTCAGATTTGGAGGTGCTAATCCTCATCCCAGCCGCTTCACACTCGGCCGCCAACCTACCCAACAAGAGCTGAAGGTCAGAGCTGGATGAAGCTAGGAGGATAGGTTTAATGGATAAATATAACTGAGTATCATCAGCATAACAGTGGAAGTTTATCCCATGCTGTCTAATGCTTTTACCAATTGGAAGTTTAAAAATAGTAAAAAGAACTGGTCCAAGCACTGAACCATGTGGTACTCCCAAGTAACCCTAGAGTAGGAAGATTTGTCATGTACATTACCACAATGAAACATATGACATAAACCAGCCTAGTGTTGTTTCTTTGATCCCTAAAACATGTTTGGCCTTTCTAAAAGAAAGGTTTTGTCCCCCCGTTTGTTGTCCATGTGTGTGTGTGTGTGTGTGGGGGGGGGGGGTGCGCTTGCAGATCGTTTCGCTGCCATGTTGTCCGCGGCGGGGGGGATCCTGTAGACGTGCCGCTGGAATTTCAGCCATGGCGCAGCACCACGCTTGAGCGTATGTAGGGTAAACACAATTTCGAATTCAACACAAAGTTCTAACTTTGAAGCCCTGAATGGTCTAGCCCCCTTATACCTCTCAGAGCTGCTCCCCCCCCCCCCCCCACACACACACACACCCCCCCGGGTCACTAAGGTCTGCGGATCTTCTATTGCTCATAGTCCCTAAAATGAAGTATAAAGCTCGTGGGGAGTGTGTGTTCGCCTTTGCAGCTCCCAGACTTTGGAACACACTCCCTCTGGTGGTACGCCAGGCTTCTTCACTGGCAGTTTAAATCCAGCCTGAAGACACTTTTTTTAATTTGGCTTTTGGTCAATGATCGGTCTTTTAAGCTGTGACTCTTCTGTTTTATTGACTTCTCTTTTATTGGCTGTTTTATACATTTGTATTGTTTTTAGGTGTTTCTATTTTATGACAACTTGTATCTGTGTTTAATGTGTATGTATGTGTATTTTGAATGCCTTTTTAGGTTTAACTCTGTGCAGTGCTTTGGTCAGCTGACATGCGGTTTTTAAATGCGCTATATAAATAAAATTGGATTGGATTTACCTGGGAAGTACTCTTGTGCAATTTTTAATTTGTTTTTGATTCAAAGGAAAAATACTTTTGTAAAAAGTCAAGAATAAATCCAGAAAGCTGTAAAATCAATATAAGGGTGTGCACTTGATTTAGATTTTATAAATATGAATATGTTTCACTGCCTCAGGAGCACGAAATAAATTTTTGCAGGAGATAAATGATGAATGTAACAGATTGATTTTCGGTAATCGATTTATTAATCTCGTGTGTCCATTTTCTTGTGTCTTTGTCTTTATCTCCTTCAGACTGTCAACAGATGAGGTTGTTCGATGGTCCGAGTCATTTGATAACCTTCTGGCTCATAAATGTAAGTAATGTTTGATTATTTTTCCTAGAAAACAGTCCCCGCCTCAGGCTACTTCCTGAGTTTTCATTTTTCTCTGCAGAATCTGATTCAAATTGTTTCCCTTTTCAAATGGTTCCTATTCCTGAGCGCTCTTTCCCACATAATGAGTCACATCCTTGTCTCTGACCTTCCCCTTACACCAAACACAGACTGACTTTCCCCCACAAATGCTTCTGAGTTTTCTAGCTGCTTACAAGCTGTGTGACGTTGCATCAATGACCTCAAGCCCACTGAACTGAAAGGATTAAAAATAGGGCAGGAAGATTCAGAGTGCATCTAATTTGGGAGATTCAGATCGATTCAAATCAAACTCAAACATTTTTTGGACCTTCTGCCCTTGGTCTCATCATTTTCCTATGGCAATTTAAAATATCTCAGCCGTGGATTAATGATGTACCGGAAATAGACGTTTATGATTGACTGATGATGAACAATAAGTTTGTGCAGCGTATTGTTTTTTTTTTTAATCTAAGTCACAAAAAGTCACCAGCTTCTCCGTGACTGAATCACATAACAGAAAACTTTGTCATATTTTATGTCAAAATAAAATAAAATGAATTAACTGGATGGAAAGTAGCCCATTTAAGGATTTTTTTCACACAGATCCTGTGTATATAAAACTACAAACACTACAACATGTTGATGCATTAAGAATCCCATAGAAATGCAGTTAAATACAGAACAAACCACACTGCAAACCACTAAAATTGTCACGTTCTGCCCCTGCCTTCCTGACTGTGTCCCTCTCCTGCCTGATTAGTCCCTATTGGTTTCACCTGCCCCTTGTTAGCCTGCCCATGTGTTCCTCATTTTCCCCAGTGTATTTATACCTCCCGTCTCGTTATGTCCTTTTTCAGATCATTGCTGTTTCAAGTCACCGTTGTGTTTGTTCCTGCCATTCCCGTTCTGTAATTAAATTCATTTTTACTTTATCCGAGCCTGCATCTTTGCCTCCTGAGCTGCTCCACCACAATTGTTCCATCATCTCCACACCCACGACGTGACAAAAATAATGTTAATACCTACAAATCCTGATGAGTTCTTAAAGGTGTGGATCACTTGTGTAATCAATATATTTGCAGTGGTCTCTAGTAGGAATGAATGCCTTGTAAGTCATACTCTGGGGGAAAAAATGCACATTTTTTTGTGTGTTTTTTTTATATAAATTGCAGCAATGACATTGAGTAATCAAACTGGAATTTGAGGAGTTAAAATTCTCAAAATTATTTAAATTAATACAATGTGAGGAGTAAAATGTGGTCTGCCAAGGAGATGACCAAGATCCAACAAGTGCAAAACCATTTCAATAGAAGCAAAGAACCAATTAAAAAGTAACATATAATAATTGAGGATACTGCAGGTCTTCAGTGTTGATCAGGACCTAATGTGAGACAGCAAGTTTTTCAGAGAAGCAGCTACAGTGCAAATTCACCTCCGTGACTTAATCTGCTCCTCAGCACATCCTTCTGCCCTCAGTGACCTTTTAAAATATGAAAAATTTGAATATCAGAAAGTAGCCCATTTAATGATAAGATTTGCCTATGAGAACCCCAAATATACCCGGATATGAAAGTAAAAAAATTATTCAAATAACCTTTTGAAGTGATTCGGATCTGGAGTTGAAAGATTGACTTGGCCTTAGCTAAGGTCACCAGATGGACACATTCATTCTTCTATTAAACAAAATGTGCTTTGGAGAATCATACCCATGTAGTTATAGACGGCCCAATGCTTGAAACAGACAATAAATGATTTGACAACTAATTCAGGGAACATTTGTTGTGCAGATTTTTGTTTTTTTGCTTCTGCTAAAACAAATAAAGACAAATGTGTTGCATTATATTTTTAAGATGTTGAATACTTGCATTTTCATTTTTTGGGGTGAACCTCTTGTTGCCAGACTGCAGATCTGATGTGAAAAATATAAGACATTATTTTTTTCTCCCTAACTCCTTCAGAGCTCATCTAACTTCAGAGACTTGGTAGGAAAGTATTAACTGATCTGCTGTCAAATCTGCTCCACTTTCCTTTCATTTAAAGAGAAACAAAAATGCTACATTTAGGTTTTAAACTCTGCAGAATAGTCATTAAGTGTCCCACATCTCCGGATGTAATGGTCTGATTTTAGAATGGACAACCATCACTATATAATAAAGACACACAGGCATTAGAAAGGTGCCCACAGGCAGCAGGAAGCCTGTTAAAGAGGTTACCTCAGGCAGAAAAGGTACAACACACCTGTGCTTTCAATTCAACTAACCAAGCATTAAATGTGTGCATGAATGGACACAAACACTTACATATGCTATTACATAAGTAATGACAAGACAAATGGGGCACAGCACTGAATGTTCCCTTTGGAGGAATATTGCATCCACACAAGCCTTAATTTGATTGAAAGGGATGAATAGTGCATTAAACCCGACTGATTTTTGTTGTTATTGAGGGCCGAACCGCCACAGGTTGGCAGCTCTCACATGTGTGCACAGAGCACAAACACAATAAACAGCCTGTGCTGCTTATTCATGTTGCATCAGGGCTACTGACTGGATGTGAACTTGCTTGTTTCTCACAACATCTTTGAGCTGTTACGACATATTTCATAATTACAACAAGCTTCACTCTGTTCAGTCGCATCAGCTGCAGAGATAATTATGCAGACAACAAACGTTTCAGCTCCAACTATATTTAAACATAAAAAACAAACATTCCACTAAGAAATAAAATATATAGATTTGAGCGGAACAGGCCAGTGACCAACATATGAGGATGGTGGGTCTCGGAAGGTCAGGGAGGACTTCCTACTCCAGTAGAATAAAGTATTTGTGTTATTTGTGGGGTTGCCAATGCGCATCAAAGTACAGAGACTCCATTATGAATGGGCCAGTGGTGGACTGGCTATGGCCAGGGAGCACCAGGACATTTCCAGGTGGCCTGACAGCTGAATTTTTTGCCACCACACTCGTGCTACAAAGGAGGAACGTCAATTTGTCATTCTACTCTGGGTTGGTACGAAATTCCCAGCCTTAATTATTGTACCAGTCCGCTCCTGGGCTTGATGCTTTAAAATCAGCCATTCTAGAATCATAAAACGTTGAGTTTCCATAATTTAAAAAAATCAGATTTTACAAACAGACCAGATATTTGTTGAACCTCTTTTTCGAACCATTTATAGACTTTAAATGTTCTCCTGTCCACCTCCTTTAAACAGATACAGCTGTGACGTTAGTGCCTTCTCACTAGTCTAGTCTAGCGTCCAAAATCTTTAGACTTAAGATTTCATTCTTTTTCACCCCATGGCATAAAAACCCAAAACTGTTGCACTGAACCACTGAGACAGATAGGGCTGCAACAAATGATTATTTGGATCATTGATAAATTGGATGGGGTCTTGAATCGATTAATCAATTAATCTGATTAAATGGGAAACATTTTTAACTAATGGGGAAACATTTTTTCTCTCCTTCCTTTACTTTATTCAACAACAGAACATGATTTGAAAACAGTTCAATAGCATACAAAACATCATGCTTTCACCTACATATATCCATAATTAAACTATGATCAGTAAAATGTAATGCATCTCATTAACATGTTCAGTAGTAAGCTACTGGAAATGCTAACAACATTTATTTTCTACTGCTAAAACTATAATGGTGACAGAACTATTATGTACGGGTTAGCAATAATTCAAATTAAATAATTTTTCTAAGATAGACGCTTTTGTGAATTACATGCTACAGTGGCTTGCCATCCTGCAGTGGTGTTTAGCAGAGCAGACTTGATGCAGCAACCTGACTGCAGAGGTTCTACTGCATAACGCTGCAGACAGCTAAGAATAAACGGGAAGATGGAGACTTTTTTCTACTTGTTGAGTTTAGATATTCTTAGTTTTACAACCATCCTGTTTTTCGGAACCCCACTTGATTGTCAGCCTGCTACCGGCTAGCATTAGCTAATCTGCCCATAGTTGCACTTTTGATCCCAAACTTTGGACTGTTTCTGCCTGTGACTTTGCTGGTTTATCCGTTTTCCTCAACAGCACAGAAAAAGCACATTGTACACATTGTAAAAGGCATTTTTCTTACGCAATAACAAGCAACTTCATTTGTTCAGTAAAGTTCTGGGGGAAAAATGACTTGAAAAGATGTTGCACGAGTGCTACGTCTAAAAATAGTTTATGGCACACTGAGTTTTTTTCATTGCACGTGCGACATAGAAGAAGAAGATGAAAGTATCATTTCTATAGCGCCTCTCAAGATAAAAATCATGAGGTGCTTCACAAAAAAAATGTAAAAACATATAAAAGAATTTAGAAAATGTTTAAAGATATGTTTAACATGAGCAAAAATAGACAATTGTGATTAAAAGAAATTTTAAGAAAGAGAGAAAGTGAACAGGAAAGAGGGAAATCAGTGGGTCCTGAGGAAGGTGGAATAGGTGGGGAGAGCAGAATAAAGAGGGTGATGAAGAAGGTCATACAAAAGCCAGCTTGAACAAGTGAGTCTTCAGCTGCTTTTTAAAGGAGACCACTGAGTCCACTGATCTCAGGCTCAGGGGGAGAGAGTTCCAGAGTCTGGGGGCCACAGCAGCAGATGATCTGTCACCTTTGGTCTTTAGCCTGGTGCTGCACAACCAGTAGGCTTTGATCACTGGACCTCAGGGACCTGCTGGGGGTGTAGGGACTAAGAAGATCACCAATGTAAGATGGTGCTTGTCCATGTAAGGCTCTATAGACCAGAACCAGGATCTTGAAATGAACCCTGAAGTTGACTGGCAGCCAGTGAAGCTGGAGGAGAAGCGGGGTGATGTGGGTGTGTTTGGAGGACTTGGTCAGAAGCCGAGCACAGGCATTCTGAACCACCTGTAGACGGTTCAGGGAGGTTCTGCTCAGACACGTGAAAAGAGAGTTACAGTAGTCTAAGCGTGAGGAGATGAAGGTGTGGAGAACTGTCTCAAGTTCAGAGCAGGACAGACATATGTCTCATTTTGATCTGCCTTGGCCTGCTACGCAAATTAACTGTTACATTAAAGTTGCACAACATGAAAAAAAGTTGCACAACACAACCAACTGTTGATGAAATGCATTGCCAACGCATTTCTTCATAGATTGATTATTGATTTGTTGTTGCAGCCCAAAAGACCAGTGTGTCAATCATAGGTCCTCCAGAATCCAGTCTTGTTACAGCAGGCATTCTCTTTCTGTCTATTAAAACATTGAATTAAATACTAACAGAAATAATATTCATTAAATAATCCTAACAGACCTATATTGAAAACACACCTGTGTGTAAGTGTGTTCTGTGCTCATTTACACAACCATGTTGCAGTAAACACCACTTGATATTTCTGTTTAATTAATGAACTCCCCCTGCTCTCTCCAGCTTTGTTAGGCAAACAGGGAAAAAATAGGGAGGGAGAATAAAATGTCAACATGACATAAGTTAGTAGGAAAACATGCCCTTCCTCTGTTAACATCAATAGATGGATCACTTATCTTGACTGATGAGGAAAAAGCGGATTGTGGGTGTTTTGTGTTTGTTTCTGTTTTTGAACAGGTCATACTTTCCCATGAAAGGAAAATGTCAAAATATAAAGATTATTTACTTGGAAATGTATAAAATTTAACAGAAATATGTAATTTTACAAGTGCGGTTGGCATAGTCTGGTTTTAAACATTTGTCTCTATTTTCTGGTTTACTTGATTTAGTCTTTTTTCCCCAGATGGACTGGCTGCATTCCGGACCTTCCTCAAGTCGGAGTTCAGCGACGAGAATATTGAGTTTTGGATGGCATGTGAGGACTACAAAAAGATCAAAAGCTCAACCAAGCTTGTGTCAAAAGCAAACAAAATATTTAAGGAGTTTATTGAGGTTCAGTCACCAAGAGAGGTGTGTTTGCAAGGCTGGTGTTTAAAAAGTATTAAAATGACCAGAAAAACACAACAGAACACAAAACATTCAAATCACCTGATAATGGTTTGTTATGGAAAGATTATAAAACTGCTCTTGCATCTGCTGTAATTAGCTCAATGAATAATTTCACTTGTAAAAATGCATTTTGAGAATCTCCTCTTTGCTGTCCTTTACCTGACAGGTAAACATCGACTACCGCACCAGGGAGAAGACCAAACAAAGCCTGGCCGATCCAACTCCAAACAGTCTCAACGAGGTCCAAGGTAAAATCTACAGCCTGATGGAGAAAGACTCGTACCCACGATTCCTCAGGTCCAAGATGTACCAGGATCTAGTCAACAGGGCACATGCACGAGGCCAGAGGAGGTCTGTTTGACTGGATACCAAACTGAACTGGACCTACACTCTAGATCAATTAACCCTTTGACGTCAAATTAATACTGTGAATCTGGAAGAATGCAACGTGCTTGACTGTTTCTTTTACACTAGCTCCATGCATGCAACTCCTGTAGATAGCTACTGTCATGATGACTGGCCTATACAGAGAGGATATTACCAGGTGGATGTATAATACATGTAAAATCACTCAGAAATAAGGTTGATTGCACTATAAACACTTATTCATCTTGTGTTGATAAAACACCATGTGATTAAAGTTAGAGTGAAAGCAATTAAAAAACACACATATACTAACATATTGGACTGAAACACTACATTTGAATTTTGTTGAAATATTCTGTTGTTGAGGCAGAAAAGAAAGTTTTAACATGAACAGAAAAGAATGAAACAGTAAAATATTTAAAATTACTCATATATATCTGCATAGATTCAGTCCTAAAATGGTCAAAAACAATTTTATTGACAGTATCTCCTGCCATTAACGAACTTCCGGACAATGTTTGGTTAAGAGTTAATGTAAAAACAAAAAGATCAAAATCTATTTAAACTGCCAAAACATTAATTATTGACTATGAGCTTACATTGATATGCACAAACTTACTGCGTCTCAGTAATATGTGATTATATTGTATTACACTGTGAACTTTTGCACTAACAATTTAAAGATCTTACAATGTGGTTGTACCTCAAATTAAACAAGTTGCGCAGCCAAAGTCCAAAGCCTCTAATTAAACCATCCACAATTTACCACTGTTACATCTCAAACAAAACCAAAGTACATTTGGTGTGTGTTTATACTGAATATTAAAAATAGCTGTGGGCAGCGAACTTATCTATTAACATCTTTTTCACATTTGGAGCTGTGAACACATTCTTACTGGCTTCAGCCTCATTAGCTGCTGATCATGGTGCAGCTCTGCGCTTAAAATAAATACACATTAGGAGAGTGATTGATAAAGATGTCCAGCTGGTATTGGTGGTTAACAACCATAGAAACCATAAGGAAAAACAAGATAGATTTTTGACCTCGGTCAAATTTTATCCTTACATTTTCCTGAGGCCCTGGTCGGTTTCTTGCACTGTAAATAATATTCTGTTGCATTTAGACTTTTTTTTATTATGTACGGAGCCTAGATTAGAACTGTATTTATTTTGTTACCTTATTTTAAGTAATTTATTTCAAGAAAAATAATAGGGATTAGGGTTAACTATAGTTGTTTTTATGTTCATGGTTCCTGTGAATTTTAAATAGCTAGGGAAAAAAATGTCCACACAAAAAATAAACAAGTCTTGCATTATTAAGTAATTTTCTAGCCTTCCAGCACATCCTTTAGAGTTTGCATAGCACAAAATAAATTTTACAATTGAAGGCATTGAAATATTTCCTCATAGGTAATATTGCTGTTGAGATTAATTTTGGGATTCTTTCGTTAAAGAGCAAATTGCAAGTTAGAGACTCACATGAACCGATGTTAAGAGAAACATAATAGAAACTCCTTTTTAAAAACATTATTACACATGCATAAATTATTTTGGATTTTAGAATCATTTTGTGAGAATTTTTATTTTTTATTTTTTATTTTTTGCCAAACCAAGTCACGTCAGTTTAGGAAGTCGTATTGGCTTAATCCAGTGAAAAATATGGATTCTAATATGGCTCTGACACAGAGGAAACTTTTTATGTTTATATTTCTACTTATGATGTTATGAGTTTGCTGCATGCCCTAGAGAGCTGAGACAAACGAGAGGGAGAAACGATCGGCCAAAGCAGTGAGATTGTGCTGCAATGTGAGGGGGGGAGCAGCAGGTGTCTGGTGAGTTAACGATGTTAGCTTCAACTCGTATGCTAACATCACAATATTGTACAGATTACTATCATGTACCAGACAATTAAACATAGTATCGGTCATTTAATATAATATTAATACTAATGAGCATCTGTCAGCTGTCTCATACTCATTAATGTCTGTTCACGAAATGTAGTTTAGCGCTTAGAGAGGGAGAGAGAGACGCCTGTGATCCGGTTCAGGAGCTCATGCAGGCTTATGTGAGCTGGATCCAACCTAGACACCAGCGAGCCAGTCGAGCTAGTATTTTTAAAAGCTATGCATGATCCTCTCCTGGATGTCTGCGGCGGTTCTGATCCAGTTCCAACTCATAAACCAGCTAAACTGGCTCACTGGTGCCTTTAAAAGCCGTGCATCCACACCTGGTGGTCCAGGCGGCAGTTCTGATCTGGTTCCGACCCAGAAACCAGCTCCACTAGCCCGCCTAGCTGCGGGTCTCTTCTGGTGATCGGTTCTGACCGGATTCTGATGGTGATGTGAGTTCCAGAAATCCGCATTTAATTTTTAAATCCCCGCTATGGGTCTCCAGAGCACAGCGCGGACCTCCCTGTTCCGGTACCAACCAATGTGGGATACAGAAGTCCGTCTTTTCAGCTGCACAAAACGCCCTCAGGCATAGAGATAGAGGCATTGTTTCTCTTATCTGGGAACACGTGGATTCGATATCCAGACAGGCTGGAGTTGGTACAGCCTTCATAAACTATAGTTTATCAAAATGAACACAATCCAAAACTAGTAAACACACACACTGAATGGATAACATAACCTCTCTACCCTAAAACTACCCACTCCACACTGAGCTGAGGCAGCACCTAGCTTCTAACTCCCTTTGGTTACGTTAGAGGTTCAGATTTAGATAAAAAGAGCCTTTTTAGAAGCTTTGCTGAAAAAGGCCACTTTTTACTCCAAAAGCTCTGCCGTTATGTATTTTAACACAAAATATCAACATTAAGCAATTCAAATAGTATTTTTGGACAGCATTTTATACAAATTAGAAAAAAGATTTTACCTGCAATTTCCTCTTTAATTTAACACATTTAACCGTTAGTTTTAAATGGTCAGACCAAAAAAATAAATTCTCTCTTAAAATGTACCATCTTTTAAAGTCAGTGAACACAGTTTTATATATTTTATTGCAAATTTAAAGCCTTCATACTTATTTGTTTTAAAAAACATACATTGTCATATTAGTTTTCTACCATTCTTTTTCATTTAAAAATAGTTTTCCAACTCTGGTATCAATAAAATACATCTCATCTCATCATCTCATGTCGGATTTACTTAACAGACCGTAACAAACTATATTTTAGCAAATGCTTTGCTTATAGATTGTTTTCCACCTACGACAATGTGGTGAATATTTGTTGCCTCTGATGTCAGCAGATCCTGATCAAAAACACTTTGTCAAGCTCAAGAGATAAATAATAAAACTTGCACTACATAGTGGGATCTTATGAGCTCTAAGGTAACTGATTTATAATTAACAATGACTTCCCATCTAGGGATGGGTACCGAATTCGGTACTTTTTAAGGTACCGACCGAATTCCACAGTACCGACCGAGCACCGATTCACGTCATTTCAAACGGTGCCTCGTTTCGGTACCCGTCCTTCATAACGAGAACTTGCCTAGACAGCTGCGCATGCGCAAGAGCGTTATGTCGTCGCTCGCTGCGAACCAGTTGTAAACAGAGCAGCATGGTAGAAAGAACGCACGCTAAAGCTTGGGTCCACTTCACTAAATGTGATGGGTAACTGGGTCACGATGAAACCAGCGACAACGATTTAAGTGAGAATTCTTCATCTTAATCTGCTCCGGTAGGTAAATATAATTAGCTTGATATGTTAGCTTCCGTTTCGCTAATGGTGCGTTCGCTTTCTCCTCGGAACTCTGAATTTCCAACTAGAAGAACATGAACGCGCTCTAAAGTTTGGCTTCACTTTACTAAATGTGACGGGTGAACATGAAACCAGTGAGAACGATCTAAGTGTGAGGCATCATCGTTTTAATCTGCTCCAGCAGCTAAATAAACTGTTTAAGATAACGTTAGCTTGGTATATTAGCTTCCATTGCTACCATTGTTATCAGCTAATGGTGCGTTCGCTTTCTCCTCGGAAATTCTAACTTCCCAGTGGGAAAAATCAAATGCAAAAAGATGGCAAAAGGAATGAAGATACACAGTGAATTTAGTTCACAGTAAAGATGTTTGCTTCAGTTTAATTAACAGCTTATAAAACTACAACGATGATGTTAAAATACAAACAGTTGTGTTATTTATAGTGATATTTATCAAATATTGTTATATATTGAGAAAAATATATATTTAATTATAAAAGAGAATTAAAATAATAAACACTCAAAAGTATCGAAAACTGGTATCGTTAAGTACCGGTATCGTTTCGTAGGTACCGGGAATTAGTACCGGATCGATTCAAATGTCAAAGGTACCTATCCCTAGAACTCCTAAATTATCTCTAGATATTTTTCTTTCCTGTTTCATGCTGTTACTAAGGCAACCAGGGATGCTGTGTGAAAAGGCACTTATTAACTAAGATAAGTCCCACTTTATTAAATGATTTGAGCTTTTTAGGGTCAAACTCAATTGAAAGGACACCTAATTAAATGAAATAAAATCATGATTTTAACAGGTTTCACTGTTTGCTTCACTGTTTCTCTGTATACACATCTCTGTAGGAGTGTTGTTCACTTTCTCCGCAAACTTCCCTTTCTTCTAATTTTTATTTTTGATTTGTATATAATAATTTAGATTTTGTTTATTTTTTGTAACAGATGTGAAATTAGGATGATTATAATGAATGTTATCATTTTCCTGCTGGTGTCTTCCTTTCTTCTGTGAGCTTTGGCTTGTGAGTCACTACCATGGTAGAGTCTTTGTTTACAGCAAATAAAGTCATGACCACTTTTCATCTCAAGCTGTTCCAAAATGTTAAAAAAAAATTTGGATCTAAATATTGCATAATCCTATGAGTTGTAAACTATGGCATGTATTCTATGTAATCATCAGCAGTGTTTGGAACAAATGAAAATTAATTTTCTTTTGTTGTTATATTTTATTCATACAGTCACTATCAGTCCATGTCATAATACTCTTGTAAGACATGAATATTGTTGGTTAAGTTTTATTTATGACACCGGAGAACAGGTAACATGTTTGTTTGGACTGATTCTCACAAACCTGATTCCATTATTCCACTAAGAGACATACACATAAATGTTACCAGGAAGTAAAAATGTGATTTACAATCAAGTGTTCACTGTAAACACAATGAAAAGAAACATGTATATATGTATAAAGCATAATGTGAATTCAATGAGATGACAAAACTTCAAAAGATTCTATTTTGACTTGAAAATGTTTCACAGCATGAGGAAAGTTTCTGGACACCTTTGGGCTCTCTGATGCGTACAGCTGGTTATTTAAACTAGTAATCATCCTTACTATCTGTACTCCTTTAAAGGAGCTGATGAACCTTCTGTCTTTGATGCATGTGTATCATATTGTAAACCAAACTGTTAGCCATATTAGCCATAAGTGGTGTGCTCCGTATGAATGTACCCTATAACATATATTTTGTGGATAAAAAGTAATTTAAAAAACAATATATTCAGTGTGTGTTTTTCTTTTTAGAAGACAGGGCTCAGAAATAAGAATAACTGGAAGTTTTTTATTTGGTTCTACCTTTTATCCAAGTAACTTTCTGACTTCAAACAGAAATATTCAGTGTACAGGAAGCCTAAGTCACTTCTGCACCACAGGTCCCCAAAAGAACGAAAAAATGAACGCAAGTCAATGGGAATAAAGCTTGGCTTATGCTTGACGCATTTACTTTCCGCTTGGTGATGCATCTCGCGGATGGAATGCACTTCACAACTTGCAGCGTTTATGGTTCGTGCGGCTTGTCTCTGCGGTGAGCCAATATTCTCCCAAACTGAACGGGGCAGCATGGAGCTCTACACGGTATGCATCCAACACTACACCATAGTAGAAGTAAAAACTGTTGTTTACAACATGGCATTCCAGCATTTTTAACAGCGTCCTCGTCTTTTCCAACAGTGCGAGCTATTTCTCTCTAAGAATTATTAACGTGTTGATCACGGTGATCTTTGAGAGCTGAATCAAACAAATGTCTGTATTTACGAACCTCTGCCATACTAGTTCTTGCCGGTCCGCCATGTTTTTCCACGTCCGACCGTCCGCGTGGTTAGGAATTTTCCTAGGTGCACGTTGTGGAAATTTTGGGCCGTGCGGAGGCGCTGTGGAGGGGCGTGGTTAATAAAATGACGCAATTTCGCCACGCTGAGCCGTGCGGACCTCGCGGACGCATCAAGCATAATCCAACCTTAAATGTAATTTTCTAATCCGCTTTGCCTTACGCCCTGGATCACACATGTTATACTGCAATTTAAATGAAAAGTAATGATGGGTGTTTCGACCACGTCAGTCACGTACTTTGAGATTTATTCGCTTGTAAAAGTTTGTAATTAGCATGACTACACACTAGAAATCAGCACGTCGCATTTGTGACGTCACTACATAATCTCCTCTCCCATTACGTAGCTGCTACTTACCAAATAACCAGATTTATTGTGGTTCTTTCTTGCTGTGGGAAGTTTGCTGAACTTACAGCTTTTCCCCTCAGTTTTCTCTGTGTCTGCTTCGATGGCGTCACTTTTATGAAGCGCATTTGTAGTCCTAGACTTATTTTCCACACAAAACCTAAAATAGTGTTTCCCCATGTTCAAAAATAAGCACATTCTTGGTATCAAAATGTGTCTTTAAAATTCACAGTCATCATATGTGAAATCCATGGCCCAAAACAAGCAAAATTAGAAAATAACGTTAGCCCCGTTGACTAGCATTCATTTTTTCATTCATCCAGGGACCAATGATGCAGAAGTGACTTAGGCTCCCTATTATGCTTTTAAATTTTTGCCAGAGCTTTATTGATGTATGCAAATTTACAAATCAGGATCATTATAGAGTCGATCTGTATAAAGAAGGCTATCATGACTCGCGGAAGGTGTTTAAACCCAAGACATGCAGAATCAACTCGACACCACTGGGTAAGTTAAAGTAGAGTTCTTAATTTTATACCAGGAACTAAAGCAGCACTGGGATGTCCAGTGGATGATGTGCCGTAAGGCGTTAGTCCAGATAGTAATCCATGAATGACGAGGAAGGTGGTGAGCCGAGGTGAGCACAGGTGGAGGCCCCGTTGGCCGAGGTGGGTGAGGCAGCTGAGAGGACCAAGGCAGGTACTGCGGAGGAGAATGGGGCGTGGTTTTGGTGATCCAGGATTCAAGCGGCGAAGATAATGGAAGTAGTTGAGTGTTCCTGAACAGGGCAAAGCAGACAGGGTTCTGAGGCAAATCCAAAAATGTAATATAAAAACAGTCCGTGGTCATAAATCCTAATAATACTAATCATGAGTGGTGCCAGACGCAGAGAACTGGAGACCACAGGCTTGACCAAGGATACATGGAAAGTGGGGTGGACCTTAAGGGACCGTGGGAGGTACAGGCGCATGGTCACGGGACTAGGAACAGCTGCCACCCTAAAAGGACCAAGGAACCTAGGAGCGAATTTCCTTGAAGTAACCTTGAGGGGTATATCCTTTGATGACAGCCAAACCATATGTCCCTGGGAGTAGGTCGGTGCCGGGCGACGACGCCGATCAGACAGCTGGTTCCTGTCAGTGGTACGCTGGAGAGCAGATCTCGTGGCTGCCCACACACAGTGGCCCCAACGAAGAAACTGAGATGTGGTAGTGGAGAAACCTGTTTGGAGCAGAAAAAGGATGGCTGGTAACCAAGAGAGGCCTCAAACGGAGACTGACCAGTGGCAGAGGACACGTGGCTGTTGTGGGCATACTCCACCCATGCGAGGTGGTCACTCCAGGAAGCGTGGTTGGTAGCACACACACAGCGTAGCATGGCACCCAGCTCCTGACTCATGTGCTCGCATTGAACATTGATTTGGGGGTGGAACCGGGCCCCCAGGGCGGTGGCGAACTCCTTCCAGACCTTGGACATGAACTGGGGACCGTGACCCGAGAGGATCTCTGTCAGAATTCCATGGAGACAGAACACATGCTTGATCAGGAGCTGGGTGGTAACGGCGGAGGAAGGCAGAGCCTTCAAAGGAACAAGGTGGCAAGCCTTGGAGAATCGGTCTACAATGGTCAAAACAGTGTTGAACCCATAGGAGGCAGGTAGTCCACAAAAAAAGTCTATTGTAACGTGACCAAGGACGAGACGGAATAGGCAGGGAACAAAGCAATCCAGCTGGCGGTTGGTTGGTACCTTTTTGTTGGGCACACACATGGCATGACGGCACATATTCCTTGACATCTTTGTAGATGGAGGGCCACCAGAAGGAGCGCTTATTCAATGCCAAGGTTCATCCCACCCCGGGGTGAATGGCGAATCTCCCAGAGTGAGCCCAGTGGATAACTCTCCCTCGAAGACTCTGGGGAACAAACAGTTTATTTGGTGGACCATTACCTGGAACGGGGTCGACCTTGAGGGCCTCCAGAACCTAGTCCCTGATCTCCCAAGTCACTCCTGCCACTATGCAGGAAGGAGGTAGGATAGTACCAGGCGCGGATTCGGCCTCCAAGGCATACTGTCGTAAAAGAGCGTCGGGCTTTATGTTCTTTGACCCTGGCCGGTAAGAAATTACAAAGTTAAAACGCGCGAAAAACAGAGACCAATGGTATTGCCGAGGATTAAGTCTTTTTGCCTCCTTGAGATAAATCAGGTTCTTATGGTCTGTCCATATAATGAACAGGTGTTCAGCCCCCTCTAACCAGTGCCTCCACTCTTCAAGAGCAAGTTTTGCAGCCAGTAACTCCCGGTCCCCCACTTCATACCTGCTCTCGTTGGGTGTCAATCGCCACAACAAGAAGGCATAAGGGTGGAGTTTGTGGTCTGAAGGCGATACTTGAGAGGACTGCTCCCACCCCAGTGTCTGAGGCGTCCACCTCCAAGGTAAACTGCTGCTTGGGGTCAGGCCTGGAAGAGTACCGGGGCCTAGGTGAATCTCCTCTTGAGTGCCCGGAATGCTGCCTCAGCTTCTGGGGACCAAAAGAAGGGTTTAGTGACAGAAGTGAGACCCGTTAGTGGAGCTGCAGTCTGACTATAGTTGCGGATGAACCGTCGATAAAAGTTGGTGAAACCCAGAAACCGTTGCAGCTGCTTCCTTGTAGTAGGTGTGGGCCACTCCATAACTGCTTGCACCATGTTTACAACTGAAACATAGAATTCACATTTCTCTTCTTTAACAAACAAGTCTGTTCTCTAAAAGTGATTGGAGCACAGCTCAGACATGCTTCTGGTGCTGGGTGATAGACCTGGAAAAAATTAAAATGTCATCTAAGTAGAAAGTCACAAAGTCATTTATATAGTCACCCAGTACCAAGTTCACTAGTCTTTGGAACACCGCCGGGGCATTGGTGAGCCCAAAAGGCATCACTAGGTATTTGTAGTGTCCCAGGGGTGTCTTGAAAGCTGTCTTCCACTCATCCTCTTGGCGAATCCTGACCAAATGATACACGTTTCGAAGATCCAGCTGGGTGAAGATGGTGGCATCCTGGACGGTCTCGAAAGTGGAAGATAGTAGTGGTAGAGGGTACTTGTCCTTAACAGCAATCTGATTGAGACCCCGATAGTCGATACAAGGACGGAGAGACCCGTCCGTCTTGGCAACAAAGAAAAACCTGGCCCCAAGGGAAGAGGTCAAGGGTCTGATGGTTCCATTAGCCAAAGCCTCTGTTATGTAGGTCTGCATGCTGTCTCACTCTGGTTTGGAGAGGCTGTAGAGACGGCTGGACAGAAGCAGAGTGCCAGGTAGTAGGTTGATTCCACAATCAAAGGGGCGGTGAGGAGGCAGCGTGGCGGCTCTGTCCTTGCTGAAAACCTGTTGTAGGTCATGATATACAGGGGGTACCTGAGAGAGATCGGGGGTCTGAGTTGGCGCCATGCCGGAGTCCTTATACACGGGAGGTGCCGAGTTGAGGCATGTCTGGTGACACTCCAGACTTCAGGTCTAAACTCTGCTGGCTCGCCAATCCAAGAGCGGGTTGTGTGGCGTGAGCCAAGAATGACCTAGCACCACTGGATTCTGTGGGGATGGGAACACAAATAGTGAGAGCGTCTCAATGTGGTTACCTGAGACCTGGAGCTGGAGTGGCATAGTCCTGTGTGTAGTGGTGGACAGTACTCTTCCATCCAGCGAGGAAACAGGCAATGATTCGGGGAGAAGCTCAGTCAAAATTCCCCACTCCCAGACCAGTCGGGGGTCCATCAACGACTGCTCACATCCCGAATCCACAAGGGCAGTGACCGGGTGGCATAGATTGTTCCATCCACAGAGCACGAGATGAGGAACCGGGAGGTTGTATTTTCTGTGTTACTACCCATAAGAACTCCCGGTCCTACTGGTGGGCTTGACCTTTTAGCAACGCCGGGCATGTCTGAACAAAATATCCGGGTTGCCCACAGTACAGAAAGGCCTTTACTGAAACACTGATGCCGTTCGTCCTGAGTTAGGTGGGCTCTTCCCAGCTGCATAGAATCCTCCGACGGCTCAGAAGGAGGAGGTCTAGGAACAGGTCCACAATGTACAGGAGGTGGCGAAAGATCCATCGCTGAAGTCCTCTGAAGCTCCCGATGCCTCTTGTTGATGGAAATAGAGTGCGATATTAATCCATCCAGGGTGGGTGGCTCGGGGTACAGAGCCAGCTGATTCTTTACTCTGTCATTCAAAGCTTCAATAAAAGTGGCTTTTAAAGCGTTGTTATTCTATGACGTCATGGCCGCCAAAGTCATGAATTCCAACGGCATGTCTGCCACCATTCTCCGTCCCTGGGAGAGGTGAAAAAGTTTTTTTACAGATATCCGTGGTGGTCTCGGAACTGCAGAAAGTCAATTTAAAATCGTCCAAGAAGTCCGCATAGGGACCAGATAAAAACTCGGCGTTGCGGCTCTTAGCCTCAGCCCACCTAAGGGCCTTGCCTCTGTAAGGCCAACAATAAAAGAAATCTTTGAAGAGTCTGTAAAAAAAGCGCTTGGAGAGCGCTCAAACGCCAGGCGGCACTGCAGCAAAAATCTAAAACAGTCCTCGAACTCACCAGAGAACGTAGGACATGGCAGGGGTGGAGCTGGACAGAAGTGGGCGACTTCCATAGGACCAAGCGTTTTTGGTCCGGGCGGACCCGTTGCTCCCGGGGCTCGTGGCGTTGGTTCCGGGCCCGGAGCAGAAGTAGCGGCTGGAGCTGGAGCTAATAATCGATCGTGAAGCTGTTAGCGACTTTAAGCTGCTCCATGAGCACGGGGAGTGTCTGTTCCTGCTGGGACATCCGGGTAGCCAGATAGGCAAGTACTGATTCCGCTGGGTTACGGTTTTGGCCGGATGATTCTGTCATGACTCGCGGAAGGTGTTTAACCCAAGACATGCAGAATCAACTCGACACCACTGGGTAAGTTAAATTAAAGCTAAAGCAGCACTGGGAAGTTCAGTGGATGATGTGCCGTAAGGCGTTAGTCCAGATAGCAATCCATGACTGACGAGGGAGGTGGTGAGCCAAGGTGAGCACAGGTGGAGGACACGTTGGCTGAGGTGGGTGAGGAGGTGGAGAGGACCAAGACAGGTACTGTGGAGGAGAACGGGGCGTGGTTCTGGTGATCCGGGGTTCGAGCGGCGAAGGTAATGGAAGTAGTTGAGTGTTCCTGAACAGGGCAAAGCAGACAGGGTTCAGAGGCGAATCCAAAAATCCTTGGTCCTTGCTGAAAACTTGTTGTAGGTCATGATATACAGGGTGTACCTGAGAGAGATTGGGGGTCTCAGTTGGCGTCATGCCGGAGTCCTTTTACACGGGAGGGGCCGAGTTGAGGCATGTCTGGTGACACTCCAGACCCCAGGTCTCAACTCTGCTGGCTAGCCAATCCAAGAGCGGGTGTTGTAGCTTGAGCCAAGAATGACCCAGCTTGTAAAAGTTTGCTGTTAGCATGACTACAAATCAGACATTGGTATGTCACATATATGACATCACCACAGAATCTCCTCTCCTCTAGCTTAGCTGCTACTTACCAAATGGCCAGATTTATGGTGTTTCTTTTCTCTTGAAGGAAGGATTTGAAGTTTGCTGAACTTACAGCCATTTTCCCTCTGTTTTTCTCAGAGACTGGTTTGATGGCATCACTTTGTGAAGAGCATTTGTAGTGCTGGACTTATTTTCACACAAAACCTAAAATAGAGTTCCCCCCCCATTCGAAAATAAGCACGTTCTTGGTACCGAAATGCATCTATAAAATTCACGGACATCACATGTGAAATCCATGGCACATAAAAAGCGGGATTAGAAAATAGTGGTTTTGCCCCATTGGTCCGGAAGTAGATGGGAGTGACTTAGGCTCCCTATAATATGTAATAATTTGGTGTTGTATAGTTTCCTCTTTCCCATCTGATATTCATAGTTAGATGTTTTTTTTCAATGGACCAACATTTCAGTAACATTTTAGGTTTGTATGAACCCTTTAAGCGCCAAATTCGCAGAATTGAGACAAGCAGCAATGTTGGATCTAATAAGCCACCACAGAAGAAATGAGCCCTCATGCAGTTAATACGTTACACAGCGGGGTGGCAGACACCTGTAACTTCAATCCAAGCAGCATTTGTGGGTGTGTTCCTATTCAAATTTTTTGAGTATTTAGAACTTGAACCCCTCCCACCAGTCGGAGAGCCGCAGGGCTTGTCAGAGCAGTCAGATCGAGTGAGAGCGAGCGAGTGGTAAAGGAAAAAAAACACAATACCGAGAGAAATGTTCAGTGCTGACGAAGCTCTTGTGTAGTACCGGCAGATTCGGATTTAGAGGAAGAATATTTCCTTTCCGAGGATGATCTGTGGTCTTCTAGCGAGATGGAAAGCGTGGCTTCAGCGCGCAGCAACAGGGAGTCTTACGACGGGTTAAACAAGCAGCCCATCCAGCCCTTACCTTGTCCATGTTCCGCGTCACCGTGTCCGTACCGGGTCTGATCCTTCGCTCCATTGTGCCGGAGGGAGGAGGGATGTGGTGACGGTGATGGGCCGGTGAAAACTACACTGGAGATTGATTCAGCCCCGGGGGTGTAAACTGCAGGAAATGCAGCAGGAGGGGGAGGAACCGCGGGAAAAAAATCACTGCTAGCAGGGGGGTGGCCCAACACAGCCTCAGTGACAATAATAATGATGATGGCTGGGTTAGTTTGGGAGAAAAGCAGTATTCCAAGTGGATCAGGCATTTTGATGAGCCAGCTGGATACTGTGGAGACAGGGATCTGTCAAATTCAGAAAAAATTGATTTTCTGTCAGTTTTTTTGGATGAGGAATTCTGGGCACTCATCACAACTGAAACTAACCGATATGCTCACCAGTATTTAGAGAGGGAGGAACTGAAATCAAGCTCCATATATAATGACTGGTACAATGTAACTGTCCCAGAAATGAAAGCGTTCATTCAGTTCTGCATGGGGCTTGTGGAAAAGCCTAGATTGAGGATTCTATATATATTTATATATATATATATATATATATACATATATAAATATAATTGTTATATATATAATTGTTATATATACAACAATTATAAACAAAATAAACCAAAGGGATGAGTGAAATGTGTTCATGACACTGAAGCACCAAAATCAGTGTTCTTGATTGATAAACATAACAAAATACCAATAAAGTAATAAATATTATATGTACATATATGTACATACATAGTTATATATGTCTACATAGGAATATGTATATATGTATCATAAACAATAACAACACTAAGAAAATAAGACAAAAACATTTTTAAAAAATCTGCAAATGTGATGCAATCCAATATGGCTGCCACCTGATGACATGCAAATTATGTGTGTGAATTTGTTCCTATCACAAAATTTGGCTCATACTGAATATTTTTCTAATTTACAATATTCCTCTATCTCTAACCAGATTTAAGCTACAAGCTCTTTAAATAGTGATATAAAAAATTCATATTTTACTGAAAAAACTATGGCGCCTAAAGGATTAACATCACTCATCTTATTCAAAAGAACATATATAAATATATCCACAGGTAAACTATGATCAGTAGAATTTAATGTATTTCATTAAGATGTTCAGTGGTACTGGAAATGCTAATAACATTTCATTTATATTACTAAAATGTAATGGTGACATCTATTATGTACAGGGTAGCAATAATCTGTTTTAAATTAAGTTTAAAGATAGACTGTTTGTGAATTAAATGCTACAGTGGCTTGCCATATTCCTGCTGTGGTGTATGGAGCAGACTAGAAGCAGCAACCTGACTGCAGCGGTTCTGCTGCATAGCGCTGCAGTCAGGTAGGAATAAACAGGATGATGGGGACCGTAGTTGCACTTTTCATGCCAAATTTTGGACCGTTTCTGCCTTTGTGTCTTTGCTGGTTTCTCTGTTTTCCTGGACACCACATAGACTAGCGAAATGCATTCCTTACACAATAAAAAGCAACTTACCTTGGTTCAATAAAGTTCTGGGGGAAAAAAGTTACTTGAAAAGATGTCACACGAGTGCTATGTCTAAAAATAGTTTATCGCACAGAGAGGTATTTTCATCGCATGTGCGACATATATGCCGCATTGTACAGCCCAGCGAGTAAATGATTCACTGGCCTCCCATTTTACACAATTCTCTTATTGTCTAATGCATCATACATTCATGGTACCATGTTTTGTTTTGCAGAACCCATTTCTCGAACCTGGGGCACCATTGCAATGGATTTAACCACTATTCCAAAGCACAACCATTAACGTTCCTGTTTTGGTGTCGGTCAATCTTGATACAAAGAGCAGGTTAAATGTAGGGCATCACAACTCTCAGCAGACAACACAAGCCTATGTGGGCCAGCAGACAGCAAATCTGGCTGACACTCATCTCACACAGGATGGGATTACAGGAAGAGAGTTGGCTCTGCACCTGATTACCAGTTCAATTTATCTTTGATTAGAAAATTTAAAGTACATGAAACAGTCGGTAGTCTTCCTTTAATAAAACTTTATAGTGAATTATTTTACATTCACTTCTCAGTCTTGTACATTTTTGTATCTCTGTACAAGTCTGTCGTATTTTATATATTATGCCACAGCTTTCAAAAAGCACATAAAATGACATCTCATCACTCAATTTGAAATATTGTGCCATGGCAAACATGATGTTAACAAAATTCCTCAAAATCATTGACCAAGCTGCATATGCGGAGCAGGAAAGTGGTAAAATGAGCTGGAAATAAAAGAGTCATAAAATTGCAGTTTACGCATAAAGAGGTCCTTCATTCTTATTTTAGAACAGAATAGACTTCTAATCTTTCTGCTTTTAAATCAAGACAAGACCAAAGTTATCATCTTTGGACCCAAAAGTCAGAAATGGAAATTGCTTGCTGCTATTTCACCTGTTAACTTTATTTTTTTTTCTCCCCAGAAGAAGCTACAATGATGTTCTGCTGAGCTGTGGTGCCCTCATGGAGGGGCCATCAGTTTGAACACTGTTGCTAACCACTTAAAGCATTCTCCCTCTCCTGATAATAATAACACTTTACTAAGCAAGCATTTAGCACCTGTGGAGAGGAAAACTCCCTTTTAACAGGAAGAAACCTCCAGAGATACCTGGCTCAATATAAGCACCCATCCACCACGACTCACTGGGGATCAAGAAGACAGAGCAGACACGCAGACACACACACACACACACAACATATATACCAAGTAGTGTTTCTATGGTTACATTGTGGTTTCTTAGTTAATATTTTATTCAGTGAGAAATAAATAGTAAATATTTTATTTAGTGAGAAATAAACGTTATTGTATTTATCCTAGTGAATCTGTAATTAAACGGGTAAACTAGTAGTAGCACATTAAATGTCAAAGAAAGTATGAGGATTGCTGTAAAGACTCTGACACTAGTCAGTGACTCGATGAAATTTGCTGAGTTCCTTATATAGGAAACTTTTTACTGACTGGCTTAATTAAATGAACTGTATTGGAATGTTTACTGTGTGAAGTGCCTTGAGACGACTCTTATTGTGATTTGGCGCAATATAAATAAACTTGAATTGAATTGAACTTAAATGATCCCACAGAGGAGGAATTCACTTGTTACAGCAGCACTAACACTTGTTGGAATAGTTTAAAAATAAATAATAACAAAGGTACATATATATATATATATATATATATATATATATATATATATATATATATATATATATATATATATAGGCTGTAAGCTATTATTGTCAATCTTCAACCAATAAAAACCACAAATAAATATGAAAAAACTTGGGTTCCAGAATTATGCAGCATACTGTAAGGGACACAGACATTCTATGTAAATCCGGTATTGCACAAGTATTGAACTGAGTACTGCATTAGGAATGTTTCCACTGCAAGGACTTCAGGGTAGATTTACAGGAACCTCCCGGCATGCGCGTGTCTCCACCTGACCAGGGCCGGTTGAACGGCTGTTTCTCAAGCTGTTTTCAGGAAACTTCTGAGTCCTTGCTCAGGGGTAGGTACTCCAAACAGCCCAGTAGATTAGCTGAGTGGAACCTTAGGTTAATTCACACTGATTGGTTGTAACTCAGTAGGAAATGACATCAGGAGACGTCATCCAAACCGGAGAAGCTTCTGCCGATCACAATTCAACAATGGATTATGAAAGAACGGATAAAGCTCGACACGCGCAGATTCTTCCTGATGTAAGAAGTGAGTCTCTGCTTTGTTTTGGTTGTTTTGGCATCTACATCATCCTAGCGCGCAACGTTCTGTAACTCTTAAAAAAATAGTAAAAATGGTGCGAAACGCAGGCAGCAAATGAGTTAAAGGTATCTACCACCTCAATGTCTGCTCCCTGGATGTTAACTGGTGAGGGAGGAGTGTTTCTCTGGAAGTCAATTACATTTCCTTTGTTCTACTGGTGTTTAAGTGAAGGTTTTTACACTCACACCAGTCCATAAAGTCCACGACTGACCTGTACTCAAGGTCATTCCCCCAGACACACAGCCGAAAATGGCCGAGTCATCAGAGAACTTCTGATGGCAGAGAACTTCTGATGGCGACAGCTGCTGATGTTGTAGGTGAAGTCCAAGGTGTAGAAGGTAATGAGAAAGGGTGAGAACACTGTACCCTGTGGAGCTCCAATACTGCACACAACCACCTCAAACGTACAATTGTGCAGCCTCACAAACTGTGGCCTGTTGGTGAGGTAATTGATGGTTCATGCAGTCAGACGTTTGTCTACTCCTGCACCTCTCATCTTCTGCTGCAGTAAACACGGTGGCTGGATGATGCTGAAGACACTTGAGAAGTCTAAGAACATGATTCTCACAGGGCTCTTTTGCATCTCGAGGTGAGTCAGAGCCCAGTGCTTCAGTTAGATGAGTGTGTCCTCCACCCCCATGTTTGGTTTATATGCAAATTGCAGTGGGTCTACTTCTGGGCTCAACACTGAACGTAGATGGATGAGGATGAGTCTCTCCATGGTCTTCGTCCAATGGGAGGTCAAGGCAACTGGTCTGTAGTGGTCTGGTTCCCTGGCATTTGATGTTTTGAGAGCTGGAACCACACAGGAAGTCTTCCACAAGATAGGGACCTGCTCCAACTTAAGGCTCAGCCTGAACATGTGTGACCAATTCACCAAGCTGGTCAGCACAGACTGAGCATTTATACCGACATGAGGCGGTTGTGGTCAGCCGACGGCCAAAAAGTGCAGCCGAGTTTTTGGGGCCGATTTCATAGCTAATATCCCTCTTCCCGGAGCCCATTGTTCTTTTTCAGATTTAATTTTATTATATCTTGCAGACCAGGAACAAATAACACAAAACTAGATGCCTTATCCCATTAATATTCCCAAGCCTCTGAGCGTGAATCCACTATGATCCTGCCACCTTTCTGCATTGTGGGAGCTTTCACCTGAGACATACGCAACCAAGTCATTGAAGTACTCAAAACCTGTTAACAACTTTCTTAATGGAATGTATATGCCTTTCAAAATCGGACAGAGTTCTCATTCATAGCCCTTAAAAGTAGGACTTTCTAGTGGGCCACCCTATTCAAGAATGTAAAGAGACATAAAGCGACACCTGTGCTCAAAGAAAGAGCAGAAATCAGCAACCCTCTGGTCTTCCACACCCAATTCCTGTCCCACCTCATTCACGGTCATATATCGTAATTGACTTTGTTTCTGGTTTGCCCCCTTCTCTTGGATTCAATATTATTTTAACTATTAAGGATAGATCTTCTCTAAGTTTATTCTGTGTATTCTGTCAACTTAGGGAAAACGGTTGTTCTTTACCTTGTTTGCTCATATTTCAGCTAATTACTTAGCCATCTTCAAAGCTGTGCCGAAGTTGGTGGCGTCACTATCTAATCTGTTTATCTAAGGGCAGCAGAGGGCGATGTCACTCTCTGCTGCTGTTGTCCTCTGCTGCTTTAAAGTTTTTGTCCTACTTTACGTACACAAATTATAAATGTCTACATAAACTCTCCTAAAGTCCAGGGTACTCTACCCTAGGGATGCACCGATGGATCGGCATTTGATCGTAATCGGCCGATAGCTCCCCTATCGGTTTTGATCGGAGTTTTCAAAAAAGATCAAAGCAGACCGATCAGGTAGGGTTGTCACGGTAACCAGTGTAGCGGTAAACCCCGGTGAAAAAAAAAAGTTGACAATAATAATAACCGTCTTGTTTTTTAAAAAACTATTATCTCGGTGGGTTTACCGTGGCTGCGGTGTAGGCGCGGTGACCCTTACCTGCCACCGTATCATCTGCTGAAGTTGCCGGCGGCACATGCGCGCTTTGCTGTTTACAACTAAGACTTTCTTGAAGCTAAAGCTGAAATAATGGCCAAAGGAGGAGACTGCAGCGCTCAGGAGGACAAAGAAGACAAAGTTGGAAGTATGGGCATCTTTTAGATATTTGAAGAATGCCGAGGGAGTTTATAGAAGACGGCTATCCTGTTTGCAGCACGTGCAGAAAAAGTGTCTGTGAAAGGCAGCAATGCTTCAAATCTCATGACACATCTGCGTGACCATCACCCACAACTCTACAGTCAACGCAAGGCAAGCTAACGTTAGCGTTTTAGCTAAAATGTGTGATCCGAGGATTTGGGTTGAGGGAGAATGCAACGAGTCGCTATATAAAGCAGCCGCAGCGCCGCTACCTGCATATAAACCGTGTCGCGGACACCCCCATGTTGAAATGGCGCTATGCATTACGGGGCTCCCAGATACACCCCACACCTATACATAGCCGTGGCGCCTGAAATTTAGGCCTGAGCCTATGTAGGGAAAAACTGCATTCGCGTCCGCATTCTTAAGGTGGTGTGCGTAATCAACAGGGTTCTTACACTCACTGACAAATTCTAGCACTTTTCAAGCATTTCCAAATTAAAGTTTTGAAATGTTCAGGTACCATACAGCAAACACAAAACAATACATAAGACTCGAGAGATCAGTTTCTCCATACCTCACATTTAATAATTACTAATAGGAATGATTCTATCCGATTACAGGGTAGGCAATCGGGCTTGATGACGTAATTTAAAATTATTAGAATGAGGTGAAAAGATTTAATATAACCTTATAAAGCAACTAGCATAACCTTTTAAATCCATTCCCAGACACAGATTTTTAAATGTAATGACAATGGCTTGGTTTTAGGGCTGCACAATATATCGAAACATTATCGCCATTGCAATAACAGGACGTGCGATAGGCCCATCGCAAAGCACGTCAAAAATGGTGATAAATGTTTGGTTCAAACATTTCCATCCGTGTCATACATCAACTTTTTGTAAACCAGCTCTGTTTTTTACGCGGAAGTATTATTTAACCAATCAAATGTAGCCCTTCTGATATACGGCCAATCAGATGGGTCCGTTTACGTAATACGCCCGCCCCTACGTAGACCCTTACCCCAAAATTCCACTATCTTCGCTCCGCCCCAGTTTTCTGCTGCCACTCACTTCCCTTGTTCGTCATGCTGGCTCAGATTAACGATCGCACTTTGTGCTGAGGTTTCTGGATTCAGCGCTGCTTTCAAATGTGAACGTGAGTCCGCTCGGTGTCGTTAAGCAGCTGATAATAACTGGGCTGAGTCCGACATGAGCCGGTGAACCAACCCACCTACCTCCATGTCGCTAGTGTGCCACCGGGTGGTGATGTGATTAGCCCCAGGCTCCGGTTAGCTTCCAGCTAAAAGGCTTCAGCACTCTCCTTCCAGTCCCACCCTGCTAAAGAGGGCCTGGCAAAGTTCCCCCACACATAAAAGTGATTTTTCATTTATGAGCTTTTATAACCTTGTTAGTCAGGATAGTTGATTTGCTGCTGCACATAAACTGTCAGTCAGAAGCTCTGCTAGCCGGTTATCTTTGAGGAGCTAGATCAATTTTTTAGCTTGTTATCACAATCATAGTTTCAGTTTCATCATCTGAGCTGCTTTTTAAGATCTAGGTAAACTTGTTCAATTTGGGGTTAAAAACAAATGTTTTCATATATTTTCCAAGTAGTTTTGCCAGTTCCTCTTCTGGAAGGTAGACAATTGTTTCTCTCTTTCCCTCAGAAAATGTTAATATTCTCCTAGTTTGGCCCAGCACAGTTCACTTCCCAATTGCAGCAACAGCCTTATATCATAACCACATAAGTGGAGAAAATGTTCAGTAGCAATGAGAGAATTTGCTGTTGCATTTAAGTGATGTTAACTATTATTTAACATTTAAACTTATTTTCTGATATTTTTATTTACTCTTAAAACCATGGTAAGGGATGTTTTTCTGTATTTGGAGCATCAGAAAAAGTTTTATGGTGGAGGTGATGTTTTAAAGTCACTGAGAAACTGCATGCGTGCAGTTTGTTGTTTTGCTGCTAATACAGTAGCAGGTGCAGCTGCTAATACAGTAGCAGGTGCAGCTGCATATTTTTACAATAAAAATGTTATGTTGTAATGGAATTCATGCATTAGTTTTTGTTTGCTTTGAACTCAGAGCAGACGTCACACGCCAGACGACATCAACACTGCATACTTTAGTATTTGTTCATTTATCGTGAGTAATATCGATATCGCAATATTAAGCGCTGTTATGGAATATCGCAGGTTTTCCTAATATCGTGCAGCCCTACTTGGTTTAAATTTTAACCTGTCTGCTTTTAGTTCCAGTCTGTCACCTTGAAACGAAACAATCTGCTCTCTCAGTTAACTGCAGCAACCCGGACAAAAAGACACAACCAGCCGACACCGAGAGATACACCAAAAAAAAAGAGAGAAATTGCCTACAAACCACTAAAACATAGCCAAGATAACCATATATTAATCACACGGCATGACTGTGGCTGTAAATGGTTTTCGCAGTCCCCTGGTGCCACTGGATGAGCTGCATTCTTGTCACTATTGTCACCATTTTACACACCCAGCACTACAGGTGATGTGCAGGGAAGCGCAAGCATGCAAGCCGCAACATGCATGCCCTGTCAATGTAACGTTTATCGCACAACATAACTACATACTTTTTACTTTAATTTATCAATCACCTCACAGTCATACAATGCGAGTGTATATTGAAAAGTAATGTTTTTCTCTTTTTTTGTATCATTTGATGAACTAACACAAACAAAATGCCCTCCCACCCCACCCCACATACTGTTTAAACAATTTAAATTATTAGCAATGAGGCTAATATCAAACATATTCGTAAATAATAATTTCTTATCAATGTTCGTCCTGAATGAGTGATGTTTTTTGGCAGCTAAACTAAATGACATGAAAACAGGAAGTTGAGCCCCGTTAAAAGACCTGGCCTTGTTGAAGATTGATTTTCACAATGAATCAACATTAGAGCAGCAGCTATCGAATATTTCAGTAATGGAGTATTCTATCGAATATCCCGATCGATTAATCGAGTAATCGAATAAAACATACTTTTGCTAAAATAAGGTTCAATTATAAATATACAATATAAAAAAGACAAACTTAATAATGAAAACAACTAATTTTAATGTTATGTATAAAATACATTTTATTAATGTTTGTGTATCATGGAAAATAGTAACTGTTTCTTTAGAAAAACAAGAGAACTAAAATTACTTCCACCTTAACATTTGAGATGAAAACACAAACATAAATAATATTACTTTAAACTTAACATTCCCTGAGAAAGTTACATAAAAACATAAAAATATTCTTTGAATAACAAAAAAGCAGTTACCACTCTTAGTATCAAAAAGAATGTGCATTAAATTGTGCCGTTAACACTGTCCTTCAAATGTGAAACTTTATATTCAGAACTAACATGTAAGACAGTAACTTGGCAAACAAGTCCTACTACTGTGAACAACGATTTTGAACTGTCCTGAAGAGACTGCCTGGGGAGTGAAAGTACAATCTATCCAGCATGTGGTTGCAGTGAAGGAAGGTGCAGACATCTGGCAACAGCATGTTTTCTTTGGTCCCCATGTGCCTCTGCTTGATCTTTAACTTTGTGCTTGCCAATTCACTTTCTTAAAATGTTCGACAAGAGTTGTTGCTGCACCCACACACCTGGAGATAGCCTGTTGGCTTTTTAAAGTGTTTTGCACAACCAAGTTGAGGCTGTGTCCTGCACGTGTCACTGGCTCCCATCCATGCTTTACATGCTAAATCTTTGTTGCTGCTACAACATTAGCACCATTGTCAGGTACGATAGCCTTCATTTTCTCTGGAGGAATGCTGAATTTGGCAATTACCTTCTCAATCCAATCTGCAATGTTTGCAGCTGTATGCCTCTCCTCCAAAGGCATAGTGGTAAGACAATGAGACACAATTTTCCAGTTTTCTAGTTAGTGGCACGTTACGCCCATATAGGCCTCTGTTGCCACACTTGTCCAGATATCAGTAGTAAGTGCCATGGTGTCAGTCTCTTGCAGGGCTTTCTTCATCTTGTTTTTAAGGTGTTCATATTTCTCTTCCAACTGCTTTGTGAAGAAGGTCCGAGATGGAAGTGCATAATTCGGCTGGAAAGTGGATATCATGGCTTTGAAGCCAGCATCCTCCACCATGCTCAGTGGGCGCATGTCTGTAACCAGCATATTTAGAATATGTGGTCTGTCAGTTCGGCTGCTTGTGCTGGGGTGCAGGCAGGTGCTTTCAGCAGAAATCTATCCAGGACAGGTTGTGATGTTTTACTGAAAAAGAGGTAAAGAATAAATAAAGTGAAGTAAAACATTCCTAAATTGCAATTAGGGTTTAGTACATTTCCATGGAAGGCTAAGCTGGGGAATTTTGGAAATATTTAAATTTAGAAACTGTGCACAAGAAATAGGGGAATTAATGAAAATTAACTGGAATTTGGGGATAATTTTAACAAACTATCATATTCAAATGTAGGGTCCAGCAATGGTCAGTTTGGGTACAGTCTGACCTTTTACCATCTATTCAACATCTGGTCAGAAAGGAGACACAATATTGCATGTGTTCCCTTTAAATGAGCCTTCACACCAGCTGGGATTTAGACTCTGCAAGCCTGAATCATAAACAGTAACTTTCTTCCCCAAGGACCCATCTGTCTGCCTCCAGAAGAAAAAAGATCCAGCTCAAATCAGTTGCTAAATTAAAGAATGATTATAAACTCCTTCTATGACTTATAATCTAGATAATCACTAAATAAACATTTGTTTATTACTACATATAATAATCATAGTATAATGAAATGCTTCATTAATCTGTGCTCACTGAATGGATGTTATGTTTGTCTAATAGAACCTGCAATGTGTTCACCATGTTTTGACGACAAGGTCCTCACACCTGCACATCCACAATAACAAGTACGGTTAAGTTAGACTACAACACATAACTTGTTTTCTTTACCAGTCAGGACTTCCATATTAAAGAAGGCATGTTTCTGAGTTGTCTTGGTAACATCTTCTTTCCTGTCAGCCTCTGATTGACTGTGAAAATCATAACATAAATTCTTTAAAACTAAATCACTTTGAGTGATTTGCCAGTTCTAGAGAAAGCTTCAGACCGGCCATCTTTAGCATATCTCTTTAATAATCAAAGATTTTGACACATCATCAAAACCTTTTTGCACCTACAAAGCTGAGACAGCAAACAGTTCATGCAGAACAAAGCTGATATTGTTCAACTCCTTAAGAGTTATTCCTGAGACGCAAGCTGATTCCAACCTGTGCTGCGTGGTGATATCTTTTGGACCGGAGAAGTCGGTGCTCGCAGTCAATCTACCGGACCTGGGTGCCCAGAGGTCATCCTGCCTCTCTGACCTCCGAATCCGTGACGAAGGTCATCAAAAGGGTGAGGTAGAACACAGAGATTGCGTCTGAATGTGCTTCTGAAGATAACATCATAGTTTAGAACAAACCAAATTCTTTTTCATCCAGAGACGCCGCTTTCCGAGATTCTGAAGTTCTGACCAACACCGCATTTACACATACACTCAACAAAAATATAAACGCAACACCTTTGTTTCTGCTCCGATTTTCCATGAGATGGACATAAAGATCTAAAATACATTCCAGATACACAATATTACCATTTTTCTCAAACATTGTTCACAAATCAATCTAAATGTGTGATAGTGAGCACTTCTGCATTGCTGAGATAATCCGTCACGGCATGCTGGTGAGTGAAGCGGAGGTGAGGATCCACATGCGGGTGAGGAAGGCAGGCAGATAGACACGAACGTTTAGTAAAGTTTAATATAAAAACACGCTGGACACTGAAACAATAAACCGTCAAAAGACACAGAACTGAGAGGGTTTAAATACATGAGGGCTGGGAGCTTGGGTGATTGGAAAAAGAGAGGTAGGTGGGAGCAATTAACAGAGACACATGACTGAACAGAATGGGGAGACAGGACAGGGTGTGACATAATCCATCCCACCTCACAGGTATGCCACATCAAGATGCTGATCCGACATCATGAGTAGTGCACAGGTGTACCTTATACTGCCCACAATAAAAGCACCCCCACCCCCACCCCCCCCCCACCCCACCCCCCAGAGAGCGGATTCCAGACGCCCACAGGAACACAGAGCAGGGCGGGAGGAGGGGGACCAGGAAGGAGGGCCGAGAGGAACCGAGGGACTGGTGGAGAAGAGGCAGGGACCAGTAGAGTCCAGGGGCCTGCGTCTGGGGCAGAGGAGGAGACGGCGACGGGCTCTGAGGGGCCTACGTCTGGGACAGAGGAGGAGACGACAACGGGCTCTGGGGGGCCTGCGTCTGGGGCAGAGGAGGAGACGGTGACAGGCTCTGGGGGGGCCTGCGTCTGGGGCAGAGGAGGAGACGGCGGCGGACTCTGGGAGGCTGGCGCCTGGCGAGGGCAGGACCGGCGGTGACCGGAGGCAGAGCCGCTGCAGGGGTAGACTCGGCAGGTAGAGACGCTGGAGGAGACGTAGTCGACTTCTGGACTGGAGGAGACGTCGTCGACTTCTGGACTGGAGGAGACTTCGTCGACTTCTGGGCTGGTGGGGACGTCGTCGACTTCTGGGCTGGTGGAGACGTCGTCGACTTCTGGGCTGGTGGAGACGTCGTCAACTTCTGGGCTAGAGGAGACGTCGTCGACTTCTGGGCTGGAGGAGACAACGTCGACTTCTGGGCTGGAGGAGACGTCGTCGACTTCTGGGCTGGAGGAGACGTCGTCGACTTCTGGGCTGGAGGAGACGTCGCCGACCTGTGGGCTGGAGGAGGAGGAGTTGAACTCTGAGCTGGAGGAGGAGACGTTGACCCTTGGGCTGGAGGCGACGTCGACGTCTGGGCTGGAGGCATCGACGTCTGGTCTGGAAGCGTCGACCTCCGGGCTGGAGGCGTCGACCTCCGGGCTGGAGGCGTCCACTTCCGGACTGGAGGCGTCCACTTCCGGGCTGGAGGCATCGACTTCTGGACTGGAGGCGTCGACTTCTGGACTGGAGGCGTCGACTTCTGGACTGGAGGCGCCGCCGACTTGTGGAGTGAAGGCGCCGCCGATTTCTGGAGTGGAGGCGCCGCAGGAGGGGCCACCAACTTCTGGAGTGGAGGTGGAGCCGCTGCAGACGGGACCGCTCCCCTGGCTGGTTCCGCCGGACTGTGCGCTGACAACTGGACAGGCTGGCCCGGGGGCGGAGACTCTTGGACAGGCTGGCCCGGGGGCGGAGACTCTTGGACCACCGCGGGACCTGGCGCTGACTGGACGGGTGGCGCGGAACCTGGCGCTGACTGGACGGGTGGCGCGGAACCTGGCGCTGACTGGACGGGTGGCGCGGGACCTGGCGCTGACTGGACGGGTGGCGCGGGACCTGGCGCTGACTGGACGGGTGGCACGGGACCTAGCGCTGACTGGACTGGTGGCGCGGGACCTGGCGCTGACTGGACTGGTGGCGCGGGACCTGGCGCTGACTGGATTGGTGGCGCGGGACCTGGCGCAGACTGGACTGGTGGCGCAGGACCTGGTGGAGCCGGTAACTGGAAAAGCAGGGAGGTTAGATTGTCCACCAGGAGCTCCTGGAGACTGAAAATCTGACGGAGTCGGACCAGCTCAGCTCGGAGACCGGCGAGCTCTGTTGGATGGGCTGTGGGCTCGGTCCTTTGGCCTGGAGACGAGGGAGCTGCTGACTGGACCGGAGGCGGGGCCGCTGGCTGGACAGAAACCTTCTCCTGGAGATACGAGGAGGATAGGGTGTCCAGCTGGAACTCCTGGAGGCTGATGAGTTGACGGAGCCGGTCAAGCTACACTTGGAGGCCGGCGAGCTTCGTCTGATGGGCTGTAGGCGTGGTCCCTCCGCACCTGGCGAGGGCAGGACCGGCGGTGACCAGAGGCAGAGCCACTGCAGGGGTAGACTCGGCAGGTAGAGACGCTGGAGGAGACGTAGTCGACTTCTGGACTGGAGGAGACGTCATCGACTTCTGGGCTGGAGGAGACGTCGTCGACTTCTGGGCTGGTGGAGACGTCGTCGACTTCTGGGCTGGTGTAGACAACGTCGACTTCTGGGCTGGAGGAGACGTCGTCGACTTCTGGGCTGGAGGAGACGACGTCGACTTCTGGGCTGGAGGAGACGTCGTCGACTTCTGGGCTGGAGGAGACGTCGTCGACTTCTGGGCTGGTGTAGAGGTCGTCGAATTCTGGGCTGGAGGAGACGTCGTCGACTTCTGGGCTGTAGGAGACGTCGTCGACTTCTGGGCTGGAGGAGACGTCGTCGACTTCTGGGCTGGAGGAGACGTCGCCGACCTCTGGGCTGGAGGAGGAGGCGTCGACCTCTGGGCTGGAGGAGGAGACGTCGACCCCTGGGCTGGAGGCGACGTCGACCCCTGGGCTGGAGGCGACGTCGACCCCTGGGCTGGAGGCGACGTCGACGTCTGGGCTGGAGGCGTCGACGTCTGGGCTGGAGGCGTCGACCTCTGGGCTGGAGGCGTCGACCTCTGGGCTGGAGGCGTCGACCTCTGGGCTGGAGGCGTCGACCTCCGGGCTGGAGACGTCGACTTCTGGACTGGAGGCGCCGACTTCTGGACTGGAGGCGCCGACTTCTGGACTGGAGGCGCCGCCGACTTCTGGAGTGGAGGTGCCGCAGGAGGGGCCGCCAACTTCTGGAGTGGAGGGGGAGCCGCTGCAGACGGGACCGCTTCCCTGGCTGGTGCCGCCGGACTGTGCACTGACAACTGGACAGGCTGGCCCGGGGGCAGAGCCTCTTGGACAGGCTGGCCCGGGGACGGAGCCTCTTAGACAGGCTGGCTCCGGGGCGGAGACTCTTGGACAGGCTGGCCCGGGGGCGGAGCCTATTGGACCACCACGGGACCTGGCACTGACTGGAAGGGTGGCGCGGGACCTGGCGCTGACTGGACGGGTGACGCGGGACCTATCGCTGACTGGACTGGTGGCGCGGGACCTGGCGCTGACTCGACTGGTGGAGCGGGACCTGGCGCAGACTGGACTGGTGGCGCGGGACCTGGCGCAGACTGGACTGGTGGCGCAGGACCTGGTGGAGCCGGTAACTGGAAAAGCAGGGAGGTTAGATTGTCAACCAGGAGCTCCTGGAGCCTGAAAATCTGAAGGAGTCGGACCAGCTCAGCTCGGAGACCGGCGAGCTCTGTTGGATGGGCTGTGGGTTCGGTCCTTTGGCCTGGAGACGAGGGAGCTGCTGACTGGACCGGAGGTGGGGCCGCTGGCTGGACAGAAACCTTCTCCTGGAGATACGAGGAGGATAGGATGTCCAGCTGGAACTCCTGGAGGCTGATGAGTTGACAGAGCCAGTCAAGCTCCACTTGGAGGCTGGTGAGCTCCGTCTGATGGGCTGTAGGCATGGGCCCTCCGCCTGTAGATGAAGGAGGTGCTGACTGGACCGGAGATGGGGCCGCTGATCTGACTGGGGTGGGTCCAAGCTGGTGTCCCAAGCCGGGGTAGCGGTGAGCCCGTGGTTCCGTCCTGGGACAGGGGTTGACGCTGGAGCCCGGCATCCTTCCCAACACCGTGGGCTAACTCTGGGGGAGCACACTGCCAGTCTGGTGCCCACATAGCAGGAGCGGTCTAGCTGCGTCTCCCAGTCCATCCCCCCAACAGGCTCCGGGAGGGTGGAGAGGATCGCCGAGGCCGGGGTTCGGCAGCGGCGTCTGCGGCGAGGCGACGCCGGAGGAGGAGAAGCCGGCCGGTGGTTTGAGGTGAGGAACTGAAGCAGGTACTCCCAGGGGAGAACCTCCCCGCTGGATCCTTTAGGAGTTTGGTTCATTCTGTCACGGCGTGCTGGTGAGTGAAGCGGAGGTGAGGATCCACATGTGGGTGAGGAAGGCAGGCAGATAGACACGAACGTTTAGTATAGTTTAATATAAAAACACGCTGGACACTGAAACAATGAACCAACAAAAGACAAAGAACTGAGAGGGTTTAAATCAGAAACCGTCTCAGGCAAGCTCAACTGCATGCTCGTCGTCCCCATCGGGGTCTTGACCTGACTCCAGCTCGTCACCGTAACAGACTTGAGTGGGCAAATGCTCACATTGAATGTTGTCTGGCATGTTGGAGAGGTGTTGTCTTCACGGTTGAATCTCGGTTTACATTGTTCAGGGCAGATGGCAGACAGCGTGTGTGGCGTCATGCGGATGAGCAATTTGCTGATGTCAATGTTGTGGATCGAGTGGCCAATGGTGGTGGTGGGGTTATGGTATGGACAGGCATCTGTTATGGACGAAGAACACAGGTGCATTTTATTGATGGCATTTTGAATGCACAGAGATACCGTGATGAGATCCTGAGGCCCATTGTTGTGCCGTACATCCATGAACATTACCTCATGTTTCAGCAAGATAATGCACGGCCCCATGTTGCAAGGATCTGTACACAATTCTTGGAAGCTGAAAATGTCCCAGTTCTTGCATGGCCACGCATACTCACCGAACATGTCACCCATTGAGCATGTTTGGGATGTGCTTGACCGGCGTTTACGACAGCGTGTACCAGTTCCCACTAATATCCAACAACTTCGCACAACCATTGAAGAGGAGTGGACCAACATTCCACAGGCCACAATTGACAATCTGATCAACTCTATGCGAAGAAGATGTGTTGCACTGCATAAGGCAAATGGTGGTCACACCAGATACTGACCGGTTCTGAGTCCCCAGACCCCCAATAAAGCAATTAACTGCACATTCCTGGGTGGCCTTTAATTGTGGGCAGTATAAGGTACACCTGTGCACTACTCATGATGTCAGATCAGCATCTTGATGTGGCACACCTGTGAGGTGGGATGGATTATCTTAGCAAAGCACAGGTGCTCACTATCATACATTTAGACTGATTTGTGATAAATGTTTGAGAGAAATGGTAATATTGTGTATCTGGACTGAATTTCAGATCTTTAAGTCCATCTCATGAAAAATCGGAGCAGAAACAAAGGTGTTGCGTTTATATTTTTGTTGAGTGTAAGTTCCTACATCACCTTTAGCTCCATCCATTCACAGTAAATGCTTAGTTCACTTGTCATGTTTTAATTGTTTCTAAAATAAATTCTTACAATTATAAACCTGACTCTTTTCTGAATCAAGACGAGGTGTGTATAATTACTTAATAAAGCAAAAATCCTATAATCTTCTGATATTTACAATAAAGATCAAGTAAGGTAATATTGTATATTTATACAGAATATCAAATAAATAATACACATTTGCCTCCGCTACACAAAGATATTTTTTTTGTAAAACAATTTTAAAAATATACACTTAACAGATGCATTTTAGGGCAGAAATTTAAAACTAACTTATAACAAATAAATGTATTTTATTGACACTACAGCTGAGTCAATATTTACGTCCTGAAAAAAAGTTTATTTACCTGATCTCGGCACGTTCACTCATGCCCTCAGTCGGATGCTTTCTTAAGAGGTGCAGCAGCATGGAAGAAGTGCTGTTGTGGTAGCTCCACCTTGCAATGCTTGCATACAATGGCGTTTTCCTTGCTTTTTAATGTAAAGTGATCCCATGCCTTGGAAAACTTCTGTCGCTTACTATATCCTTCGTTTTGGTCTTGCTCGTTTTCATTTATTTCCATGGCGTCTGCCATTGTCGGCTACCCAGCTGAAAAGACGAAAAGACCGCTGCGCGCTGTGCAGTAGAGTACATGGCACGTATAATCTGTGACGTAACCGCGTTGCGCAACACATAAAGAATCCATGCGCAATGCCAGATATTCAGCTATGGTCTATTTAACGAGTCCTCGAGGCAGCGGAAAATTCTCGAATATTTTTTGTCAGCGAATCATTCGAGTTACTCGAGGAATCATTGCAGCCCTAATCAGCATAATCATTTTTAAAGCTAATCAATATAATCTTTTTGAGAATAATCATTTTTACACTTAACCAATATAACCTTTTCTGTTTAAACTAATATAGTCAACTTCAGTCTAATTGCTGTCAGGTTATGAATGTGTTGGTCAATCATTTAATCTTCATATATAAGGAAATAAAACTTTGTCGAAGTGCTGCAGACTAACAGAGATAACGTTCCAGAAAACATTGGTGTTGAAAGTTTCTATAACAATGGCCTGAGTCTTACTGCTTGTGGTAAAAAGAAGATCACGAGTTATGTCATGGGGAAGTGTCTGATTGATAAACTTTTGACCTCGTTGCTGAGCCAGAGATCACAAGTTCAGTCTTAGAAAAAGTCTTGGATGTTGAGGGTCAGGGAAAGTCAGAAGGTGCTTTAGACTGTGAACTCATGAAGACCGCTCACATGAGGAGGAGTAGTGTATGACTGTGAAGTGGGAACGCCCCAGTCTATTGTGGAACTGTTGTAAAATTAAAAAAATTTTTCATGCAATTCAATAAAAGGGCTGACGAGAAGAGTCGAAAGTTAGAAGATACATCGGCAGGGAACTGCTTGTGTTCTTCTCACCAGAAGCCAACCAAAGATCTTTGTGTGTGTACATATTATAATGGGCTTAAAGTAGGGCTGGGCAATAAATCGAAAATGTATCGTTATCGAAATTTCTGACTCTTATCGAGATCATTTTTCCCATGTCAATAAATTTGATAATAAAAAAATGAAAAGATGTGTGTAGCTGGGCAACATTCATGTCCCTTTAAGAAGCTGTACCACCTTGAGATGCGTAAAAATGTGACTAAATATAATACATGTGACAGCCCCATCTAGTGGACAACTTACCTGCAGTTATGGTCCATTTATCATTATTGAGGTTAAATCCTCAATATATTGTGATATTAGTTTTAGGCCATATTGCCCAGCCCTAGCTTAAAGTGTGGATCTCTCTTCAGGGTCACCTCCAAAGAACCAGGGAGTGGTTAGATGGAATAATTTCCACCACGACAGCCCCCATAATTCTGGTATGAAAGTGAAGCCAACAAGGAAGAGGCACACAAAAAATGCATTTCCACCCTCATCCACCAGAAGAGAGCTAATCCTCATCGAATCACATGTCAAAAATGCCAATTTGACAGCAGAGATAAACTGATCAGAAAGCCCTTTAAGCTTTAATAGATCTAGTTAACATTCATGAAAACTCTGAGGGGGCAAATTTTTTTTATAAATTTATAATCATTGCAACCCAAAGTCAGTCCTACCACACTGCTGAATCCTGCCGGTGCTGTTTCCTCAGTGAGGTTCAGTACATCTCGTTCATCACCCTTGGAAAAGGAGATGATGTGTTCTGGTCCGGCTCTCCACTCCCTCGTCGAGGAGACTTCTAACCACAGAATAGAGGCTTTACTATCTAGTACTCAAAATCTATCTTAATGATATTGGCCACAGGCTAAATTCCTTTGAATGGCATGTTTAAAGTATAAAAACCTCAATGAAAAATGTTTTTGGATTTTCACGGCTGGAATTTGAAGAAAATCTGATGTTTCTGACTGGCGCGGGAAAAACAGAAACTAGCTTCAGGTCTAAGCCCTGGACAGCTGGTGACGTTTCACAGGAGGTCTGAAGAAAAAGCACCTGACTACGATGTTTCTGTGTTAGAGTTATAGCTGAGAACAATGTGTCATCAGTCAAGATGTAGCTTCTGAAGCCTCTGCTAGTCGGTCAGATTGTTTTTTTCTCTGGGATGATTACCGGAGAAGTTCAACCGAACTCCGACCCCGCTAGCTGGATATCACTACCGGAGGTGCAGACATGTTTTGGACCGTTTGACGCAGAAGACCCGCGACCCGATTTGGACACCGGGAAGGATTCTGTTAGTCTTAAGAACCAAAATCGGTACAGTTTATTTACTTTTGTTAAATATTTAATTTTTGTGCTCGTACCACCGGGAGCTCTCAGCTGACTACAGGTCTTAACTCCATCATACTGTCCTGATGTGTAATTCAGTAATCTACAGAAAAAAAACAAAATTATGTGCTGCCAATTTTACAGCTGCATGTATATATTAGGGGTTTAACGGTTCGGGCCACTTGCATACCATTTTGGTTCATTTTCTATTAAATAATGAAATTTTGTTTGCATGATTTAAGTGCAGCAGATCAAAGTTCATAGGCGAGTTTCCGCACCGACGCTGTATTGAGTGACGCATGATGGTTGCACGCACCTGATCTCCGATTAAAAAAGGTGATCTGCAAATTCTGATCAACGTCTTTCTGAGCAGATCAAACCAGCTGGCTGTCACTGCTACTGTGGAGACAGTAGAGACGCTGAACGTAAACAACATGTCTACTGAACTTTTCCCCCACGGCAGTTGATGTAATGTTTTCATTCTACAACAAAAAATACGATGCGAAGAAAGCTCGTTATTTAACAGGGTATCTGCAGGTTTAAGGGAGCCAAATTTAAGGCTTTTTAAGACCTTTTTTAAGGCCACTTTGACCAAATTTAAGCTATTTTTTAATTATATTTAAGCTATAATTTTCAGCTATTGCCTGGCACTGGTGCTAACCACGTCGCAAACGTGGGATTACCCACCCAGTTACCATTAAACTTGCACTTCCCCATGGTGCAAGCTCCCACTAGCTTAACCAGCTAATGTGCTCATCTAAAAATAGCCCCCTTTCACAACCAACTGAATGTGTACAGTTCCACTTATGCCAATATCATAAACAAAAAATGCTGAACACTAACTACAAATTCTTGTTCATTGGGTCTTTGGTAATTTAAGACATTTGGAAACTGTAATTAAGGATTATTTGTCATTTCTAATGATTTTTAAGACCTTAAATTTAAAAAAGCAAATTTAAAACTTTAAGACTTTTTAAGGACCTGCGGATACCCTCTAATATGAGTTTTAAAGAAGAAAGTGGGCAGTCTGAGGTGAGTTTTTAAGGCTCACTGCAGAAATAAAAACAAGGCGCATCAACAGTCAAACACGTATGAGAGTGACACTCATAGCTGCGCAAATAAACTGTGAAATATTTAAAGACATCATACTACATCAGCAGCTTGTGAGGACACCTGGTTCTGCTCACTACAGAAGCCGCTTCAGACAAAAAATAAATAAATATAATAATATACAGAAAACGATTTGAACTGAGCTCTTCAAAACACTGAACCGAATCGAATACGATTTTAGCGTACTGTTATACCCCTAACGATTAGAGACTCATTTATATAGTTTAATAGCAAAAAAGTTGATTTGAGGGTGACTTGCTCTTTAACAAAATAAAAAACTGAACCAAGTTCATATTTATATAATTGGTAAAGTATAGTTACACTGAATTTTTACAATTTTAATGCTGAGTCTGGCCAATACCTTTGATAGTCATATATAGCACATTTACCCTGTATATAGCATGTCAAAGATTACTATTGAGCACAATAAATCTTTACAAAAATCCATTTTTATTACAATGTTTTTCTTTGTAATAATTTCTTCCCAAAAGATAAAAATATAACCTTAAATCATGGCTGTAAATCTGTTTTTAACAAAAGTGTTTTCACAGATGTGAAGTTTTCTTTAAATAATTAAGTACAGAATCATTTAATTTACCCATTCATAAACAAATCAGGTCTCTGGTTTCATCACCATCTTTTAGCAGTATCGCTGTACAAAGTGGAGGTTATTTGGCAAAGAAAAAATGTTACAGCAAATGGAAAACTCCTATTATGGTGCCTGTCTGGTGACATTTGAGGGGGAAAAATAACTTGCGGCCACGACTGCGTGGCAAGGTTCCCCCCCCCCCCCCCACCCCCCCCTCAATGTCACCAGACTAGCTTCATACTAGTGATTAAAACCAATACATTTTCAACATACTGTCAGTGAACTGGTACTTAAACGTTTTAGCACATAAATAAGTTTTTTCCAACTCAGTTTCACTTTAAGATAAGCTTTTGCTGCTAGTCCGTTAGCGGTCTTAAAACTGCCTACTCACCAAAACGTTCAAAAGTCATCCGGTTTTCTCGACACTCCAATTATCCAGAATGCATCATCTGTTACACAAAAACATTTTTAGGTAAGTAATAAGTAGAAAGGTTAACTTCTGAACTGTTTTTCCTCATAACTTTACCGCACCGTTCCCATTTTTCTGTCTCCTCAGATGTTTTGACGACAAGGTCCTCACACCTGCACATCCACAATAACAAGTACGGTTAAGTTAGACTACAACACATAACTTGTTTTCTTTACCAGTCAGGACTTCCATATTAAAGAAGGCGTGTTTCTGAGTTGTCTTGGTAACATCTTCTTTCCTGTCAGCCTCTGATTGACTGTGAAAATCATAACATAAATTCTTTAAAACTAAATCACTTTGAGTGATTTGCCAGTTCTAGAGAAAGCTTCAGACCGGCCACTTTAGCATATCTCTTTAATAATCAAAGATTTTGACACATCATCAAAACCTTTTTGCACCTACAAAGCTGAGACAGCAAACAGTTCATGCAGAACAAAGCTGATATTGTTCAACTCCTTAAGAGTTATTCCTGAGACGCAAGCTGATTCCAACCTGTGCTGCGTGGTGATATCTTTTGGACCGGAGAAGTCGGTGCTCGCAGTCAATCTACCGGACCTGGGTGCCCAGAGGTCATCCTGCCTCTCTGACCTCCGAATCCGTGACGAAGGTCATCAAAAGGGTGAGGTAGAACACAGAGATTGCGTCTGAATGTGCTTCTGAAGATAACATCATAGTTTAGAACAAACCAAATTCTTTTTCATCCAGAGACGCCGCTTTCCGAGATTCTGAAGTTCTGACCAACACCGCATTTACACATACACTCAACAAAAATATAAACGCAACACCTTTGTTTCTGCTCCGATTTTCCATGAGATGGACATAAAGATCTAAAATACATTCCAGATACACAATATTACCATTTTTCTCAAATATTGTTCACAAATCAGTCTAAATGTGTGATAGTGAGCACTTCTGCATTGCTGAGATAATCTGTCACGGCATGCTGGTGAGTGAAGCGGAGATGAGGATCCACATGCGGGTGAGGAAGGCAGGCAGATAAACACGAACGTTTAGTAAAGTTTAATATAAAAACATGCTGGACACTGAAACAATAAACCGTCAAAAGACACAGAACTGAGAGGGTTTAAATACATGACGGCTGGGAGCTTGGGTGATTGGAAAGAGAGAGGTAGGCGGGAGCAATTAACAGAGACACATGACTGAACAGAATGGGGAGACAGGACAGGGTGTGACATAATCCATCCCACCTCTCAGGTATGCCACATCAAGATGCTGATCCGACATCATGAGCAGTGCACAGGTGTACCTTATACTGCCCACAATAAAAGCCCCCCCCCCCCCCCCCCCCCAGAGGGCGGATTCCAGACGCCCACAGGAACACAGAGCAGGGCGGGAGGAGGGGGACCAGGAAGGAGGGCCGAGAGGAACCGAGGGACTGGTGGAGAAGAGGCAGGGACCAGTAGAGTCCAGGGGCCTGCGTCTGGGGCAGAGGAGGAGACGGCGACGGGCTCTGAGGGGCCTACGTCTGGGACAGAGGAGGAGACGACAACGGGCTCTGGGGGGCCTGCGTCTGGGGCAGAGGAGGAGACAGTGACAGGCTCTGGGGGGGCCTGCGTCTGGGGCAGAGGAGGAGATGGTGGCGGGCTCTGGGAGGCTCGCACCTGGCGAGGGCAGGACCGGCGGTGACCGGAGGCAGAGCCGCTGCAGGGGTAGACTCGGCAGGTAGAGACGCTGGAGGAGACGTAGTCGACTTCTGGACTGGAGGAGACGTCGTCGACTTCTGGACTGGAGGAGACGTCGCCGACTTCTGGGCTGGTGGGGACGTCGTCGACTTCTGGGCTGGTGGGGACGTCGTCGACTTCTGGGCTGGTGGAGACGTCGTCGACTTCTGGGCTGGAGGAGACGTCGTCGACTTCTGGGCTTGAGGAGACGTCGTCGACTTCTGGGCTTGAGGAGACAACGTCGACTTCTGGGCTGGAGGAGATGTCGTCGACTTCTGGGCTGGAGGAGACGTCGTCGACTTCTGGGCTGGAGGAGACGTCGTCGACTTCTGGGCTGGAGGAGACGTCGTCGACCTCTGGGCTGGAGGAGACGTCGTCAACTTCTGGGCTGGAGGAGACGTCGCCGACCTCTGGGCTGGAGGAGGAGGAGTTGAACTCTGAGCTGGAGGAGGAGACGTTGACCCTTGGGCTGGAGGCGACGTCGACGTCTGGGCTGGAGGCATCGACGTCTGGTCTGGAAGCGTCGACCTCTAGGCTGGAGGCGTCGACCTCCGGGCTGGAGGCATCGACTTCCGGGCTGGAGGCGTCGACTTCCGGACTGGAGGCGTCGACTTCCGGACTGGAGGCGTCGACTTCTGGACTGGAGGCGTCGACTTCTGGACTGGAGGCGCCGCCGACTTGTGGAGTGGAGGCGCCGCCGACTTCTAGAGTGGAGGCGCCGCAGGAGGGGCCACCAACTTCTGGAGTGGAGGTGGAGCCGCTGCAGACGGGACCGCTCCCCTGGCTGGTTCCGCCGGACTGTGCGCTGACAACCGGACAGGCTGGCCCGGGGGCGGAGACTCTTGGACAGGCTGGCCCGGGGGCGGAGACTCTTGGACCACCGCGGGACCTGGCGCTGACTGGACGGGTGGCGCGGAACCTGGCGCTGACTGGACGGGTGGCGCGGGACCTGGCGCTGACTGGACGGGTGGCGCGGGACCTGGCGCTGACTGGACGGGTGGCGCGGGACCTGGCGCTGACTGGACTGGTGGTGCGGGACCTGGCGCTGACTGGACTGGTGGCGCGGGACCTGGCGCAGACTGGACTGGTGGCGCAGGACCTGGCGGAGCCGGTAACTGGAAAAGCAGGGAGGTTAGATGGTCCACTAGGAGCTCCTGGAGACTGAAAATCTGACGGAGTCGGACCAGCTCAGCTCGGAGACCGGCGAGCTCTGCTGTATGGGCTGTGGGCTCGGTCCTTTGGCCTGGAGACGAGGGAGCTGCTGACTGGACCGGAGGCGGGGTCGCTGGCTGGAAAGAAACCTTCTCCTGGAGATACGAGGAGGATAGGGTGTCCAGCTGGAACTCCTGGAGGCTGATGAGTTGACGGAGCCGGTCAAGCTACACTTGGAGGCCGGCGAGCTTCGTCTGATGGGCTGTAGGCGTGGTCACTCCGCACCTGGCGAGGGCAGGACCGGCGGTGACCGGAGGCAGAGCCGCTGCAGGGGTAGACTCGGCAGGTAGAGACGCTGGAGGAGACGTAGTCGACTTCTGGACTGGAAGAGAGTCGACTTCTGGGCTGGAGGAGACGTCGTCGACTTCTGGGCTGGTGGAGACGTCGTCGACTTCTGGGCTGGTGTAGACGTCGTCGACTTCTGGGCTGGAGGAGACGTCGTCGACTTCTGGGCTGGAGGAGACGACGTCGACTTCTGGGCTGGAGGAGACGTCGTCGACTTCTGGAATGGTGTAGAGGTCGTCGAATTCTGGGCTGGAGGAGACGTCGTCGACTTCTGGGCTGTAGGAGACGTCGTCGACTTCTGGGCTGTAGGAGACGTCGTCGACTTCTGGGCTGGAGGAGACGTCGTCGACTTCTGGGCTGGAGGAGACGTCGCCGACCTCTGGGCTGGAGGAGACGTCGCCGACCTCTGGGCAGGAGGGGGAGGAGTTGAACTCTGAGCTGGAGGAGGAGACGTTGACCCTTGGGCTGGAGGCGACGTCGACGTCTGGGCTGGAGGCATCGACGTCTGGTCTGGAAGCGTCGACCTCTGGGCTGGAGGCGTCGACCTCCGGGCTGGAGGCGTCGACTTCCGGGCTGGAGAAGTCGACTTCCGGGCTGGAGGCGTCGACTTCCGGACTGGAGGCGTCGACTTCTGGACGGGAGGCGTCGACTTCTGGACTGGAGGCGCCGCCGACTTGTGGAGTGGAGGCGCCGCCGACTTCTGGAGTGGAGGCGCCGCAGGAGGGGCCACCAACTTCTGGAGTGGAGGTGGAGCCGCTGCAGACGGGACCGCTCCCCTGGCTGGTTCCGCCGGACTGTGCGCTGACAACCGGACAGGCTGGCCCGGGGGCGGAGACTCTTGGACAGGCTGGCCCGGGGGCGGAGACTCTTGGACCACCGCGGGACCTGGCGCTGAATGGACGGGTGGCGCGGAACCTGGCGCTGACTGGACGGGTGGCGCGGGACCTGGCGCTGACTGGACGGGTGGCGTGGGACCTGGCGCTGACTGGACGGGTGGCACGGGACCTGGCGCTGACTGGACTGGTGGCGCGGGACCTGGCGCTGACTGGACTGGTGGCGCGGGACCTGGCGCTGACTGGACTGGTGGCGCGGGACCTGGCGCAGACTGGACTGGTGGCGCAGGACCTGGTGGAGCCGGTAACTGGAAAAGCAGGGAGGTTAGATTGTCCACCAGGAGCTCCTGGAGACTGAAAATCTGACGGAGTCGGACCAGCTCAGCTCGGAGACCGGCGAGCTCTGTTGGATGGGCTGTGGGCTCGGTCCTTTGGCCTGGAGACGCGGGAGCTACTGACTGGACCGGAGGCGGGGCCGCTGGCTGGACAGAAACCTTCTCCTGGAGATACGAGGAGGATAGGGTGTCCAGCTGGAACTCCTGGAGGCTGATGAGTTGACGGAGCCGGTCAAGCTACACTTGGAGGCCGGCGAGCTTCGTCTGATGGGCTGTAGGCGTGGTCCCTCCGCACCTGGCGAGGGCAGGACCGGCGGTGACCGGAGGCAGAGCCACTGCAGGGGTAGACTCGGCAGGTAGAGACGCTGGAGGAGACGTCGTCGACTTCTGGGCTGGAGGAGACGTCGTCGACTTCTGGGCTGGTGGAGACGTCGTCGACTTCTGGGCTGGTGTAGACGTCGTCGACTTCTGGGCTGGAGGAGACGTCGTCGACTTCTGGGCTGGAGGAGACGTCGTCGACTTCTGGGCTGGAGGAGACGTCGTCGACTTCTGGGCTGGAGGAGACGTCGTCGACTTCTGGGCTGGAGGAGACGTCGTCGACTTCTGGGCTGGAGGAGACGTCGTCGACTTCTGGGCTGGAGGAGACGTCGCCGACCTCTGGGCTGGAGGAGGAGACGTCGACCCCTGGGCTGGAGGAGGAGACGTCGACCCCTGGGCTGGAGGCGACGTCGACGTCTGGGCTGGGGGCGTCGACGTCTGGGCTGGAGGCGTCGACCTCTGGGCTGGAGGCGTCAACCTCCGGGCTGGAGGCGTCGACTTCCGGACTGAAGGCGTCAACTTCTCGACTGGAGGTGTCGACTTCTCGACTGGAGGTGTCGACTTCTGGACTGGAGGCGTCGACTTCTGGACTGGAGGCGCCGACTTCTGGACTGGAGGCGCCGCCGACTTCTGGAGTGGAGGTGCCGCAGGAGGGGCCGCCAACTTCTGGAGTGGAGGCGGAGCCGCTGCAGACGGGACCGCTTCCCTGGCTGGTGCCGCCGGACTGTGCACTGACAACTGGACAGGCTGGCCCGGGGGCAGAGCCTCTTGGACAGGCTGGCCCAGGGACGGAGCCTCTTGGACCACCGCGGGACCTGGCGCTGACTGGACGGCTGGCGCGGGACCTGGCGCTCACTGGACGGGTGGCGCGGGACCTAGCGCTGACTGGACTGGTGGCGCGGGACCTGGCGCAGACTGGACTGGTGGCGCGGGACCTGGCGCTGACTCGACTGGTGGCGCGGGACCTGGCGCAGACTGGACTGGTGGCGCAGGACCTGGTGGAGCCGGTAACTGGAAAAGCAGGGAGGTTAGATTGTCCACCAGGATTTCCTGGAGACTGAAAATCTGACGGAGTCGGACAAGCTCAGCTCGGAGACCGGCGAGCTCTGTTGGATGGGCTGTGGGTTCGGTCCTTTGGCCTGGAGACGAGGGAGCTGCTGACTGGACCGGAGGCGGAGCCGCTGGCTGGACAGAAACCTTCTCCTGGAGATACGAGGAGGATAGGGTGTCCAGCTGGAACTCCTGGAGGCTGATGAGTTGACGGAGCCGGTCAAGCTCCACTTGGAGGCCGGCGAGCTCCGTCTGATGGGCTGTAGGCGTGGCCCCTCCGGACCTGGCGAGGGCAGGACCGGCGGTGACCGGAGGCAGAGCCGCTGCAGGGGTAGACTCGGCAGGTAGAGACGCTGGAGGAGACGTCGTCGACTTCTGGACTGGAGGAGACGTCGTCGACTTCTGGGCTGGTGGAGACGTCGTCGAATTCTGGGCTGGTGTAGACGTCGTCGACTTCTGGGCTGGAGGAGACGTCGTCGACTTCTGGGCTGGAGGAGACGTCGTCGACTTCTGGGCTGGAGGAGACGTCGTCGACTTCTGGGCTGAAGGAGACGTCGTCGACTTCTGGGCTGGAGGAGACGTCGCCGACCTCTGGGCTGGAGGAGGAGACGTCGCCAACCTCTGGGCTGGAGGAGGAGACGTCGACCCCTGGGCTGGAGGCGACGTCGACCCCTGGGCTGGGGGCGTCTACATCTGGGCTGGAGGCGTCGACCTCCGGGCTGGAGGTGTCGACTTTTGGACTGGAGGCGTTGACTTCTGGACTGGAGGCGCCGACTTCCTGACTGGAGGCGCCGACTTCCTGACTGGAGGCATCGACTTCTGGACTGGAGGCATCGACTTCTGGACTGGAGGCGCCGCCGATTTCTGGAGTGGAGGCGCTGCAGGAGGGGCCGCCAACTTCTGGAGTCGAGGCGGAACCGCTGCAGACGGGACCGCTTCCTTGGCTGGTGCCGCCGGACTGTGCGCTGACAACTGGACCGGCTGGCCCGGGGGCAGAGCCTCTTGGACAGGCTGGCCCGGGGACGGAGCCTCTTGGACAGGCTGGCTCCGGGGCGGAGACTCTTGGACAGGCTGGCCCGGGGGCGGAGCCTATTGGACCACCGCGGGACCTGGCACTGACTGGAAGGGTGGCGCGGGACCTGGCGCTGACTGGACGGGTGACGCGGGACCTATCGCTGACTGGACTGGTGGCGCGGGACCTGGCGCTGACTCGACTGGTGGCGCGGGACCTGGCGCAGACTGGACTGGTGGCGCGGGACCTATCGCTGACTGGACTGGTGGCGCGGGACCTGGCGCAGACTGGACTGGTGGCGCGGGACCTGGCGCTGACTCGACTGGTGGCGCGGGACCTGGCGCTGACTGGACGGGTGACGCGGGACCTATCGCTGACTGGACTGGTGGCGCGGGACCTGGCGCTGACTCGACTGGTGGCGCGGGACCTGGCGCAGACTGGACTGGTGGCGCAGGACCTGGTGGAGCCGGTAACTGGAAAAGCAGGGAGGTTAGATTGTCCACCAGGAGCTCCTGGAGCCTGAAAATCTGAAGGAGTCGGACCAGCTCAGCTCGGAGACCGGCGGGCTCTGTTGGATGGGCTGTGGGTTCGGTCCTTTGGCCTGGAGACGAGGGAGCTGCTGACTGGACCGGAGGTGGGGCCGCTGGCTGGACAGAAACCTTCTCCTGGAGATACGAGGAGGATAGGATGTCCAGCTGGAACTCCTGGAGGCTGATGAGTTGACGGAGCCAGTCAAGCTCCACTTGGAGGCTGGTGAGCTCCGTCTGATGGGCTGTAGGCGTGGGCCCTCCGCCTGTAGATGAAGGAGGTGCTGACTGGACCGGAGATGGGGCCGCTGATCTGACTGGGGTGGGTCCAAGCTGGTGTCCCAAGCCGGGGTAGCGGTGAGCCCGTGGTTCCGTCCTGGGACAGGGGTTGACGCTGGAGCCCGGCATCCTTCCCAACACCGTGGGCTAACTCTGGGGGAGCACACTGCCAGTCTGGTGCCCACATAGCAGGAGCGGTCTAGCTGCGTCTCCCAGTCCAACCCCCCATCTGGCTCCGGGAGGGTGGAGAGGATCGCCGAGGCCCGGGTTCGGCAGCGGCGTCTGCGGCGAGGCGACGCCGGAGGAGGAGAAGCCGGCCGGTGGTTTGAGGTGAGGAACTGAAGCAGGTACTCCCAGGGGAGAACCTCCCCGCTGGATCCTTTAGGAGTTTGGTTCATTCTGTCACGGCGTGCTGGTGAGTGAAGCGGAGGTGAGGATCCACATGTGGGTGAGGAAGGCAGGCAGATAGACACAAACGTTTAGTATAGTTTAATATAAAAACACGCTGGACACTGAAACAATGAACCAACAAAAGACAAAGAACTGAGAGGGTTTAAATCAGAAACCGTCTCAGGCAAGCTCAACTGCATGCTCGTCGTCCCCATCGGGGTCTTGACCTGACTCCAGCTCGTCACCGTGACAGACTTGAGTGGGCAAATGCTCACATTGAATGGCGTCTGGCATGTTGGAGAGGTGTTGTCTTCACGGTTGAATCTCGGTTTACATTGTTCAGGGCAGATGGCAGACAGCGTGTGTGGCGTCATGCGGATGAGCAATTTGCTGATGTCAATGTTGTGGATCGAGTGGCCAATGGTGGTGGTGGGGTTATGGTATGGACAGGCATCTGTTATGGACGAAGAACACAGGTGCATTTTATTGATGGCATTTTGAATGCACAGAGATACCGTGATGAGATCCTGAGGCCCATTGTTGTGCCGTACATCCATGAACATTACCTCATGTTTCAGCAAGATAATGCACGGCCCCATGTTGCAAGGGTCTGTACACAATTCTTGGAAGCTGAAAATGTCCCAGTTCTTGCATGGCCACGCATACTCACCGAACATGTCACCCACTGAGCATGTTTGGGATGTGCTTGACCGGCGTATACGACAGCGTGTACCAGTTCCCACTAATATCCAACAACTTCGCACAACCATTGAAGAGGAGTGGACCAACATTCCACAGGCCACAATTGACAATCTGATCAACTCTATGCGAAGAAGATGTGTTGCACTGCATAAGGCAAATGGTGGTCACACCAGATACTGACCGGTTCTGAGTCCCCAGACCCCCAATAAAGCAATTAACTGCACATTCCTGGGTGGCCTTTAATTGTGGGCAGTATAAGGTACACCTGTGCACTACTCATGATGTCAGATCAGCATCTTGATGTGGCACACCTGTGAGGTGGGATGGATTATCTTAGCAAAGCACAGGTGCTCACTATCATACATTTAGACTGATTTGTGATCAATGTTTGAGAGAAATGGTAATATTGTGTATCTGGACTGAATTTCAGATCTTTAAGTCCATCTCATGAAAAATCGGAGCAGAAACAAAGGTGTTGCGTTTATATTTTTGTTGAGTGTAGGTTCCTACATCACCTTTAGCTCCATCCATTCACAGTAAATGCTTAGTTCACTTGTCATGTTTTAATTGTTTCTAAAATAAATTCTTACAATTATAAACCTGACTCTTTTCTGAATCAAGACGAGGTGTGTATAATTACTTAATAAAGCAAAAATCCTATAATCTTCTGATATTTACAATAAAGATCAAGTAAGGTAATATTGTATATTTATACAGAAATACACATTTGCCTCCGCTACACAAAGATTTTTTTTGTAAACCAATTTTAAAAATATACACTTAACAGATGCATTTTAGGGCAGAAATTTAAAACTAACTTATAACAAATAAATGTATTTTATTGACACTACAGCTGAGTCAATATTTACGTCCTGAAAAAAAGTTTATTTACCTGATCTCGGCACGTTCACTCATGCCCTCAGTCGGATGCTTTCTTAAGAGGTGCAGCAGCATGGAAGAAGTGCTGTTGTGGTAGCTCCACCTTGCAATGCTTGCATACAATGGCGTTTTCCTTGCTTTTTAATGTAAAGTGATCCCATGCCTTGGAAAACTTCTGTCGCTTACTATATCCTTCGTTTTGGTCTTGCTCGTTTCCATTTATTTCCATGGCGTCTGCCATTGTCGGCTACCCAGCTGAAAAGACGAAAAGACCGCTGCGCGCTGTGCAGTAGAGTACATGGCACGTATAATCTGTGACGTAACCGCGTTGCGCAACACATAAAGAATCCATGCGCAATGCCGGATATTCAGCTATGGTCTATTTAACGAGTCCTCGAGGCAGCGGAAAATTCTCGAATATTTTTTGTCAGCGAATCATTCGAGTTACTCGAGGAATCATTGCAGCCCTAATCAGCATAATCATTTTTAAAGCTAATCAATATAATCTTTTTGAGAATAATCATTTTTACACTTAACCAATATAACCTTTTCTGTTTAAACTAATATAGTCAACTTCAGTCTAATTGCTGTCAGGTTATGAATGTGTTGGTCAATCATTTAATCTTCATATATAAAGAAATAAAACTTTGTCGAAGTGCTGCAGACTAACAGAGATAACGTTCCAGAAAACATTGGTGTTGAAAGTTTCTATAACAATGGCCTGACTCTTACTGCTTGTGGTCAAAAGAAGATCACGAGTTATGTCATGGGGAAGTGTCTGATTGATAAACTTTTGACCTCGTTGCTGAGCCAGAGATCACAAGTTCAGTCTTAGAAAAAGTCTTGGATGTTGAGGGTCAGGGAAAGTCAGAAGGTGCTTTAGACTGTGATCTCATGAAGACCGCTCACATGAGGAGGAGTAGTGTATGACTGTGAAGTGGGAACGCCCCAGTCTATTGTGGAACTGTTGTAAAATTAAAAAAATTTTTCATGCAATTCAATAAAAGGGCTGACGAGAAGAGTCGAAAGTTAGAAGATACATCGGCAGGGAACTGCTTGTGTTCTTCTCACCAGAAGCCAACCAAAAATCTTTGTGTGTGTACATATTATAATGGGCCTAAAGTAGGGCTGGGCAATAAATCGAAAATGTATTGTTATCGAAATTTCTGACTCTTATCGAGATCATTTTTCCCATGTCAATAAATTTGATAATAAAAAAATGAAAAGATGTGTGTAGCTGGGCAACATTCATGTCCCTTTAAGAAGCTGTACCACCTTGAGATGCGTAAAAATGTGACTAAATATAATACATGTGACAGCCCCATCTAGTGGACAACTTACCTGCAGTTATGGTCCATTTATCATTATTGAGGTTAAATCCTCAATATATTGTGATATTAGTTTTAGGCCATATCGCCCAGCCCTAGCTTAAAGTGTGGATCTCTCTTCAGGGTCACCTCCAAAGAACCAGGGAGTGGTTAGATGGAATAATTTCCACCACGACAGCCCCCATAATTCTGGTATGAAAGTGAAGCCGACAAGGAAGAGGCAAAAAAAAATGCATTTCCACCCTCATCCACCAGAAGAGAGCTAATCCTCATCGAATCACATGTCAAAAATGCCAATTTGACAGCAGAGATAAACTGATCAGAAAGCCCTTTAAGGTTTAATAGATCTAGTTAACATTCATGAAAACTCTGAGGTGGCAAATTTTTTTTATAAATTTATAATCATTGCAACCCAAAGTCAGTCCTACCACACTGCTGAATCCTGCCGGTGCTGTTTCCTCAGTGAGGTTCAGTACATCTCGTTCATCACCCTTGGAAAAGGAGATGATGTGTTCTGGTCCGGCTCTCCACTCCCTCGTCGAGGAGACTTCTAACCACAGAATAGAGGCTTTACTATCTAGTACTCAAAATCTATCTTAATGATATTGGCCACAGGCTAAATTCCTTTGAATGGCATGTTTAAAGTATAAAACCTCAATGAAAAATGTTTTTGGATTTTCACGGCTGGAATTTGAAGAAAATCTGATGTTTCTGACTGGCGCGGGAAAAACAGAAACTAGCTTCAGGTCTAAGCCCTGGACAGCTGGTGACGTTTCACAGGAGGTCTGAAGAAAAAGCACCTGACTACGATGTTTCTGTGTTAGAGTTATAGCTGAGAACAATGTGTCATCAGTCAAGATGTAGCTTCTGAAGCCTCTGCTAGTCGGTCAGATTGTTTTTTTCTCTGGGATGATTACCGGAGAAGTTCAACCGAACTCCGACCCCGCTAGCTGGATATCACTACTGGAGGTGCAGACATGTTTTGGACCGTTTGAGGCAGAAGACCCGCGACCCGATTTGGACACCGGGAAGGATTCTGTTAGTCTTAAGAACCAAAATCGGTACAGTTTGTTTACTTTTGTTAAATATTTAATTTTTGTGCTCGTACCACCGGGAGCTCTCAGCTGACTACAGGTCTTAACTCCATCATACTGTCCTGATGTGTAATTCAGTAATCTACAGAAAAAAAAAACAAAATTATGTGCTGCCAATTTTACAGCTGCATGTATATATTAGGGGTTTAACGGTTCGGGCCACTTGCGTACCATTTTGGTTCATTTTCCATTAAATAATGAAATTTTGTTTGCATGATTTAAGTGCAGCAGATCAAAGTTCATAGGCGAGTTTCCGCACCGACGCTGTATTGAGTGACGCATGATGGTTGCACGCACCTGATCTCCGATTAAAAAAGGTGATCTGCAAATTCTGATCAACGTCTTTCTGAGCAGATCAAACCAGCTGGCTGTCGCTGCTACTGTGGAGACAGTAGAGACGCTGAACGTAAACAACATGTCTACTGAACTTTTCCCCCACGGCAGTTGATGTAATGTTTTCATTCTACAACAAAAAATACGATGCGGAGAAAGCTCGTTATTTAACAGGGTATCTGCAGGTTTAAGGGAGCCAAATTTAAGGCTTTTAAAGACCTTTTTTAAGGCCACTTTGACCAAATTTAAGCTATTTTTAATTATATTTAAGCTATAATTTTCAGCTATTGCCTGGCACTGGTGCTAACCACGTCGCAAACGTGGGATTACCCACCCAGTTACCATTAAACTTGCACTTCCCCATGGTGCAAGCTCCCACTAGCTTAACCAGCTAATGTGCTCATCTAAAAATAGCCCCCTTTCACAACCAACTGAATGTGTACAGTTCCACTTATGCCAATATCATAAACAAAAAATGCTGAACACTAACTACAAATTCTTGTTCATTGGGTCTTTGGTAATTTAAGACATTTGGAAACTGTAATTAAGGATTATTTGTCATTTCTAATGATTTTTAAGACCTTAAATTTAAAAAAGCAAATTTAAAACTTTAAGACTTTTTAAGGACCTGCGGATACCCTCTAATATGAGTTTTAAAGAAGAAAGTGGGCAGTCTGAGGTGAGTTTTTAAGGCTCACTGCAGAAATAAAAACAAGGCGCATCAACAGTCAAACACGTATGAGAGTGACACTCATAGCTGCGCAAATAAACTGTGAAATATTTAAAGACATCATACTAGATCAGCAGCTTGTGAGGACACCTGGTTCTGCTCACTACAGAAGCCGCTTCAGACAAAAAATAAATAAATATAATAATATACAGAAAACGATTTGAACTGAGCTCTTCAAAACACTGAACCGAATCGAATACGATTTTAGCGTACTGTTATAACCCTAACGATTAGAGACTCATTTATATAGTTTAATAGCAAAAAAGTTGATTTGGGGGTGACTTGCTCTTTAACAAAATGAAAAACTGAACCAAGTTCATATTTATATAATTGGTAAAGTATAGTTACACTGAATTTTTACAATTTTAATGCTGAGTCTGGCCAATACCTTTGATAGTCTTATATAGCACATTTACCCTGTATATAGCATGTCAAAGATTACTATTGAGCACAATAAATCTTTACAAAAATCCATTTTTATTACAATGTTTTTCTTTGTAATAATTTCTTCCCAAAAGATAAAAATATAACCTTAAATCATGGCTGTAAATCTGTTTTTAACAAAAGTGTTTTCACAGATGTGAAGTTTTCTTTAAATAATTAAGTACAGAATCATTTAATTTACCCATTCATAAACAAATCAGGTCTCTGGTTTCATCACCATCTTTTAGCAGTATCGCTGTACAAAGTGGAGGTTATTTGGCAAAGAAAAAATGTTACAGCAAATGGAAAACTCCTATTATGGTGCCTGTCTGGTGACATTTGAGGGGGAAAAATAACTTGCGGCCACGACTGTCCCCCCCCCCCCCCCCCCCCCCCCCCAATGTCACCAGACTAGCTTCATACTAGTGATTAAAACCAATACATTTTCAACATACTGTCAGTGAACTGGTACTTAAACGTTTTAGCACATAAATAAGTTTTTTCCAACTCAGTTTCACTTTAAGATAAGCTTTTGCTGCTAGTCCGTTAGCGGTCTTAAAACTGCCTACTCACCAAAACGTTCAAAAGTCATCCGGTTTTCTCGACACTCCAATTATCCAGAATGCATCATCTGTTACACAAAAACATTTTTAGGTAAGTAATAGGTAGAAAGGTTAACTTCTGAACTGTTTTTCCTCATAACTTTACCGCACCGTTCCCATTTTTCTGTCTCCTCAGATGTTTTGACGACAAGGTCCTCACACCTGCACATCCACAATAACAAGTACGGTTAAGTTAGACTACAACACATAACTTGTTTTCTTTACCAGTCAGGACTTCCATATTAAAGAAGGCGTGTTTCTGAGTTGTCTTGGTAACATCTTTCCTGTCAGCCTCTGATTGACTGTGAAAATCATAACATAAATTCTTTAAAACTAAATCACTTTGAGTGATTTGCCAGTTCTAGAGAAAGCTTCAGACCGGCCATCTTTAGCATATCTCTTTAATAATCAAAGATTTTGACACATCATCAAAACCTTTTTGCACCTACAAAGCTGAGACAGCAAACAGTTCATGCAGAACAAAGCTGATATTGTTCAACTCCTTAAGAGTTATTTCTGAGACGCAAGCTGATTCCAACCTGTGCTGCGTGGTGATATCTTTTGGACCGGAGAAGTCGGTGCTCGCAGTCAATCTACCGGACCTGGGTGCCCAGAGGTCATCCTGCCTCTCTGACCTCCGAATCCGTGACGAAGGTCATCAAAAGGGTGAGGTAGAACACAGAGATTGCGTCTGAATGTGCTTCTGAAGATAACATCATAGTTTAGAACAAACCAAATTCTTTTTCATCCAGAGACGCCGCTTTCCGAGATTCTGAAGTTCTGACCAACACCGCATTTACACATACACTCAACAAAAATATAAACGCAACACCTTTGTTTCTGCTCCGATTTTCCATGAGATGGACATAAAGATCTAAAATACATTCCAGATACACAATATTACCATTTTTCTCAAACATTGTTCACAAATCAATCTAAATGTGTGATAGTGAGCACTTCTGCATTGCTGAGATAATCTGTCACGGCATGCTGGTGAGTGAAGCGGAGGTGAGGATCCACATGCGGGTGAGGAAGGCAGGCATATAGACACAAACGTTTAGTAAAGTTTAATATAAAAACGCGCTGGACACTGAAACAATAAACCGTCAAAAGACACAGAACTGAGAGGGTTTAAATACATGAGGGCTGGGAGCTTGGGTGATTGGAAAAAGAGAGGTAGGTGGGAGCAATTAACAGAGACACATGACTGAACAGAATGGGGAGACAGGACAGGGTGTGACATAATCCATCCCACCTCACAGGTATGCCACATCAAGATGCTGATCCGACATCATGAGTAGTGCACAGGTGTACCTTATACTGCCCACTATAAAAGCACCCCCCCCCCCCACACCCCCACCCCCCAACCCACCCCCCAGAGAGCGGATTCCAGACGCCCACAGGAACACAGAGCAGGGCGGGAGGAGGGGGACCAGGAAGGAGGGCCGAGAGGAACCGAGGGACTGGTGGAGAAGAGGCAGGGACCAGTAGAGTCCAGGGGCCTGCGTCTGGGGCAGAGGAGGAGACGGCGACGGGCTCTGAGGGGCCTACGTCTGGGACAGAGGAGGAGACGACAACGGGCTCTGGGGGGCCTGCGTCTGGGGCAGAGGAGGAAACGGTGACAGGCTCTGGGGGGGCCTGCGTCTGGGGCAGAGGAGGAGACGGCGGCGGGCTCTGGGAGGCTCGCGCCTGGCGAGGGCAGGACCGGCGGTGACCGGAGGCAGAGCCGCTGCAGGGGTAGACTCGGCAGGTAGAGATGCTGGAGGAGACGTAGTCGACTTCTGGACTGGAGGAGACGTCGTCGACTTCTGGACTGGAGGAGACGTCGTCAACTTCTGGACTGGAGGAGACGTCGTCGACTTCTGGACTGGAGTAGACTTCGTCGACTTCTGGACTGGAGTAGACTTCGTCGACTTCTGGGCTGGTGGAGGCGCCGCCGACTTTTGGAGTGGAGGCGCCGCAGGAGGGGCCACCAACTTCTGGAGTGGAGGTGGAGCCGCTGCAGACGGGACCGCTCCCCTGGCTGGTTCCGACGGACTGTGCGCTGACAACTGGACAGGCTGGCCCGGGGGCGGAGACTCTTGGACAGGCTGGCCCTGGGGCGGAGACTCTTGGACCACCGCGGGACCTGGCGCTGACTGGACGGGTGGCACGGGACCTGGCCGCTGACTGGACTGGTGGCGCGGGACCTGGCGCAGACTGGACTGGAGGCGCAGGACCTGGTGGAGCCGGTAACTGGAAAAGCAGGGAGGTTAGATTGTCCACCAGGAGCTCCTGGAGACTGAAAATCTGACGGAGTCGGACCAGCTCAGCTCGGAGACCGGCGGGCTCTGTTGGATGGGCTGTGGGCTCGGTCCTTTAGCCTGGAGACGCGGGAGCTGCTGACTGGACCGGAGGCGGGGCCGCTGGCTGGACAGAAACCTTCTCCTGGAGATACGAGGAGGATAGGGTGTCCAGCTGGAACTCCTGGAGGCTGATGAGTTGACGGAGCCGGTCAAGCTACACTTGGAGGCCGGCGAGCTTCGTCTGATGGGCTGTAGGCGTGGTCCCTCCGCACCTGGCGAGGGCAGGACCGGCGGTGACCGGAGGCAGAGCCACTGCAGGGGTAGACTCGGCAGGTAGAGACGCTGGAGGAGACGTAGTCGACTTCTGGGCTGGAGGAGAAGTCGTCGACTTCTGGGCTGGTGGAGACGTCGTCGACTTGTGGGCTGGTGTAGACGTCGTCGACTTCTGGGCTGGAGGAGACAACGTCGACTTCTGGGCTGGAGGAGACGTCGTCGACTTCTGGGCTGGAGGAGACGTCGTCAAATTCTGGGCTGGAGGAGACGTCGTCGACTTCTGGGCTGGAGGAGACGTCGTCGACTTCTTGGCTGGAGGAGACGTCGTCGACTTCTGGGCTGGAGGAGACGTCGTCGACTTCTGGGCTGGTTGAGACGTAGTCGACTTCTGGGCTGGAGGAGACGTCGTCGACTTCTGGGCTGGAGGAGACGTCGTCGACTTCTGGGCTGGAGGAGACGTCGCCGACCTCTGGGCTGGAGGAAGAGACGTCGACCCCTGGGCTGGAGGCGACGTCGACGTCTGGGCTGGAGGCGACGTCGACGTCTGGGCTGGGGGCGTCGACGTCTGGGCTGGGGGCGTCGACGTCTGGGCTGGAGGCGTCGACCTCTGGGCTGGAGGCATCGACCTCCGGGCTGGAGGCGTCGACTTCCGGACTGAAGGCGTCAACTTCTGGACTGGAGGCGTCGACTTCTCGACTGGAGGTGTCGACTTCTGGACTGGAGGCGTCGACTTCTGGACTGGAGGCGTCGACTTCTGGACTGGAGGCGCCGACTTCTGGACTGGAGGCGCCGACTTCTGGACTGGAGGCGCCGCCGACTTCTGGAGTGGAGGTGCCGCAGGAGGGGCCGCCAACTTCTGGAGTGGAGGCGGAGCCGCTGCAGACGGGACCGCTTCCCTGGCTGGTGCCGCCGGACTGTGCACTTACAACTGGACAGGCTGGCCCGGGGGCGGAGCCTCTTGGACAGGCTGGCCCGGGGACGGAGCCTCTTGGACCACCGCGGGACCTGGCGCTGACTGGACGGCTGGCGCGGGACCTGGCGCTCACTGGACGGGTGGCGCAGACTGGACTGGTGGTGCGGGACCTGGCGCTGACTGGACTGGTGGCGCGGGACCTGGCGCAGACTGGACTGGTGGCGCAGGACCTGGTGGAGCCGGTAACTGGAAAAGCAGGGAGGTTAGATTGTCCACCAGGAGCTCCTGGAGACTGAAAATCTGACGGAGTCGGACCAGCTCAGCTCGGAGACCGGCGAGCTCTGTTGGATGGGCTGTGGGTTCGGTCCTTTGGCCTGGAGACGAGGGAGCTGCTGACTGGACCGGAGGCGGAGCCGCTGGCTGGACAGAAACCTTCTCCTGGAGATACGAGGAGGATAGGGTGTCCAGCTGGAACTCCTGGAGGCTGATGAGTTGACGGAGCCGGTCAAGCTCCACTTGGAGGCCGGCGAGCTCCGTCTGATGGGCTGTAGGCGTGGCCCCTCCACACCTGGCGAGGGCAGGACCGGCGGTGACCGGAGGCAGAGCCGCTGCAGGGGTAGACTCGGCAGGTAGAGACGCTGGAGGAGACGTCGTCGACTTCTGGACTGGAGGAGACGTCGTCGACTTCTGGGCTGGTGGAGACGTCGTCGACTTCTGGGCTGGAGGAGACGTCGTCGACTTCTGGGCTGGAGGAGACGTCGTCGACTTCTGGGCTGGAGGAGACGTCGTCGACTTCTGGGCTGGAGGAGACGTCGTCGACTTCTGGGCTAGAGGAGACGTCGTCGACTTCTGGGCTGGAGGAGACGTCGTCGACTTCTGGGCTGGAGGAGACGTCGCCGACCTCTGGGCTGGAGGAGGAGACGTCGCCGACCTCTGGGCTGCAGGAGGAGACGTCGACCCCTGGGCTGGAGGCGACGTCGACCCCTGGGCTGGGGGCGTTGACATCTGGGCTGGAGGCGTCGACCTCCGGGCTGGAGGCGTCGACTTTTGGACTGGAGGCGTCGACTTCTGGACTGGAGGCGCCGACTTCCTGACTGGAGGCGCCGACTTCCTGACTGGAGGCATCGACTTCTGGACTGGAGGCATCGACTTCTGGACTGGAGGCGCCGCCGATTTCTGGAGTGGAGGCGCCGCAGGAGGGGCCGCCAACTTCTGGAGTCGAGGCGGAACCGCTGCAGACGGGACCGCTTCCTTGGCTGGTGCCGCCGGACTGTGCGCTGACAACTGGACCGGCTGGCCCGGGGGCAGAGCCTCTTGGACAGGCTGGCCCGGGGACGGAGCCTCTTGGACAGGCTGGCTCCGGGGCGGAGACTCTTGGACAGGCTGGCCCGGGGGCGGAGCCTATTGGACCACCGCGGGACCTGGCACTGACTGGAAGGGTGGCGCGGGACCTGGCGCTGACTGGACGGGTGACGCGGGACCTATCGCTGACTGGACTGGTGGCGCGGGACCTGGCGCTGACTCGACTGGTGGCGCGGGACCTGGCGCAGACTGGACTGGTGGCGCAGGACCTGGTGGAGCCGGTAACTGGAAAAGCAGGGAGGTTAGATTGTCCACCAGGAGCTCCTGGAGCCTGAAAATCTGAAGGAGTCGGACCAGCTCAGCTCGGAGACCGGCGAGCTCTGTTGGATGGGCTGTGGGTTCGGTCCTTTGGCCTGGAGACGAGGGAGCTGCTGACTGGACCGGAGGTGGGGTCGCTGGCTGGACAGAAACCTTCTCCTGGAGATACGAGGAGGATAGGATGTCCAGCTGGAACTCCTGGAGGCTGATGAGTTGACGGAGCCAGTCAAGCTCCACTTGGAGGCTGGTGAGCTCCGTCTGATGGGCTGTAGGCGTGGGCCCTCCGCCTGTAGATGAAGGAGGTGCTGACTGGACCGGAGATGGGGCCGCTGATCTGACTGGGGTGGGTCCAAGCTGGTGTCCCAAGCCGGGGTAGCGGTGAGCCCGTGGTTCCGTCCTGGGACAGGGGTTGACGCTGGAGCCCGGCATCCTTCCCAACACCGTGGGCTAACTCTGGGGGAGCACACTGCCAGTCTGGTGCCCACATAGCAGGAGCGGTCTAGCTGCGTCTCCCAGTCCAACCCCCCAACTGGCTCCGGGAGGGTGGAGAGGATCGCCGAGGCCGGGGTTCGGCAGCGGCGTCTGCGGCGAGGCGACGCCGGAGGAGGAGAAGCCGGCCGTTGGTTTGAGGTGAGGAACTGAAGCAGGTACTCCCAGGGGAGAACCTCCCCACTGGATCCTTTAGGAGTTTGGTTCATTCTGTCACGGCGTGCTGGTGAGTGAAGCGGAGGTGAGGATCCACATGTGGGTGAGGAAGGCAGGCAGATAGACACGAACGTTTAGTATAGTTTAATATAAAAACACGCTGGACACTGAAACAATGAACCAACAAAAGACAAAGAACTGAGAGGGTTTAAATCAGAAACTGTCTCAGGCAAGCTCAACTGCATGCTCGTCGTCCCCATCGGGGTCTTGACCTGACTCCAGCTCGTCACCGTGACAGACTTGAGTGGGCAAATGCTCACATTGAATGGCGTCTGGCATGTTGGAGAGGTGTTGTCTTCACGGTTGAATCTCGGTTTACATTGTTCAGGGCAGATGGCAGACAGCGTGTGTGGCGTCATGTGGATGAGCAATTTGCTGATGTCAATGTTGTGGATCGAGTGGCCAATGGTGGTGGTGGGGTTATGGTATGGACAGGCATCTGTTATGGACGAAGAACACAGGTGCATTTTATTGATGGCATTTTGAATGCACAGAGATACCGTGATGAGATCCTGAGGCCCATTGTTGTGCCGTACATCCATGAACATTACCTCATGTTTCAGCAAGATAATGCACGGCCCCATGTTGCAAGGATCTGTACACAATTCTTGGAAGCTGAAAATGTCCCAGTTCTTGCATGGCCACGCATACTCACCGAACATGTCACCCATTGAGCATGTTTGGGATGTGCTTGACCGGCGTATACGACAGCGTGTACCAGTTCCCACTAATATCCAACAACTTCGCACAACCATTGAAGAGGAGTGGACCAACATTCCACAGGCCACAATTGACAATCTGATCAACTCTATGCGAAGAAGATGTGTTGCACTGCATAAGGCAAATGGTGGTCACACCAGATACTGACCGGTTCTGAGTCCCCAGACCCCCAATAAAGCAATTATCTGCACATTCCTGGGTGGCCTTTAATTGTGGGCAGTATAAGGTACACCTGTGCACTACTCATGATGTCAGATCAGCATCTTGATGTGGCACACCTGTGAGGTGGGATGGATTATCTTAGCAAAGCACAGGTGCTCACTATCATACATTTAGACTGATTTGTGATCAATGTTTGAGAGAAATGGTAATATTGTGTATCTGGACTGAATTTCAGATCTTTAAGTCCATCTCATGAAAAATCGGAGCAGAAACAAAGGTGTTGCGTTTATATTTTTGTTGAGTGTAGGTTCCTACATCACCTTTAGCTCCATCCATTCACAGTAAATGCTTAGTTCACTTGTCATGTTTTAATTGTTTCTAAAATAAATTCTTACAATTATAAACCTGACTCTTTTCTGAATCAAGACGAGGTGTGTATAATTACTTAATAAAGCAAAAATCCTATAATCTTCTGATATTTACAATAAAGATCAAGTAAGGTAATATTGTATATTTATACAGAATATCAAATAAATAATACACATTTGCCTCCGCTACACAAAGATTTTTTTTTTGTAAACCAATTTTAAAAATATACACTTAACAGATGCATTTTAGGGCAGAAATTTAAAACTAACTTATAACAAATAAATGTATTTTATTGACACTACAGCTGAGTCAATATTTACGTCCTGAAAAAAAGTTTATTTACCTGATCTCGGCACGTTCACTCATGCCCTCAGTCGGATGCTTTCTTAAGAGGTGCAGCAGCATGGAAGAAGTGCTGTTGTGGTAGCTCCACCTTGCAATGCTTGCATACAATGGCGTTTTCCTTGCTTTTTAATGTAAAGTGATCCCATGCCTTGGAAAACTTCTGTCGCTTACTATATCCTTCGTTTTGGTCTTGCTCGTTTTCATTTATTTCCATGGCGTCTGCCATTGTCGGCTACCCAGCTGAAAAGACGAAAAGACCGCTGCGCGCTGTGCAGTAGAGTACATGGCACGTATAATCTGTGACGTAACCGCGTTGCGCAACACATAAAGAATCCATGCGCAATGCCGGATATTCAGCTATGGTCTATTTAACGAGTCCTCGAGGCAGCGGAAAATTCTCGAATATTTTTTGTCAGCGAATCATTCGAGTTACTCGAGGAATCATTGCAGCCCTAATCAGCATAATCATTTTTAAAGCTAATCAATATAATCTTTTTGAGAATAATCATTTTTACACTTAACCAATATAACCTTTTCTGTTTAAACTAATATAGTCAACTTCAGTCTAATTGCTGTCAGGTTATGAATGTGTTGGTCAATCATTTAATCTTCATATATAAGGAAATAAAACTTTGTCGAAGTGCTGCAGACTAACAGAGATAACGTTCCAGAAAACATTGGTGTTGAAAGTTTCTATAACAATGGCCTGACTCTTACTGCTTGTGGTCAAAAGAAGATCACGAGTTATGTCATGGGGAAGTGTCTGATTGATAAACTTTTGACCTCGTTGCTGAGCCAGAGATCACAAGTTCAGTCTTAGTAAAAGTCTTGGATGTTGAGGGTCAGGGAAAGTCAGAAGGTGCTTTAGACTGTGAACTCATGAAGACCGCTCACATGAGGAGGAGTAGTGTATGACTGTGAAGTGGGAACGCCCCAGTCTATTGTGGAACTGTTGTAAAATTAAAAAAAATTTTCATGCAATTCAATAAAAGGGCTGACGAGAAGAGTCGAAAGTTAGAAGATACATCGGCAGGGAACTGCTTGTGTTCTTCTCACCAGAAGCCAACCAAAAATCTTTGTGTGTGTACATATTATAATGGGCCTAAAGTAGGGCTGGGCAATAAATCGAAAATGTATCGTTATCGAAATTTCTGACTCTTATCGAGATCATTTTTCCCATGTCAATAAATTTGATAATAAAAAAATGAAAAGATGTGTGTAGCTGGGCAACATTCATGTCCCTTTAAGAAGCTGTACCACCTTGAGATGCGTAAAAATGTGACTAAATATAATACATGTGACAGCCCCATCTAGTGGACAACTTACCTGCAGTTATGGTCCATTTATCATTATTGAGGTTAAATCCTCAATATATTGTGATATTAGTTTTAGGCCATATCGCCCAGCCCTAGCTTAAAGTGTGGATCTCTCTTCAGGGTCACCTCCAAAGAACCAGGGAGTGGTTAGATGGAATAATTTCCACCACGACAGCCCCCATAATTCTGGTATGAAAGTGAAGCCAACAAGGAAGAGGCAAAAAAAAAATGCATTTCCACCCTCATCCACCAGAAGAGAGCTAATCCTCATCGAATCACATGTCAAAAATGCCAATTTGACAGCAGAGATAAACTGATCAGAAAGCCCTTTAAGGTTTAATAGATCTAGTTAACATTCATGAAAACTCTGAGGGGGCAAATTTTTTTTATAAATTTATAATCATTGCAACCCAAAGTCAGTCCTACCACACTGCTGAATCCTGCCGGTGCTGTTTCCTCAGTGAGGTTCAGTACATCTCGTTCATCACCCTTGGAAAAGGAGATGATGTGTTCTGGTCCGGCTCTCCACTCCCTCGTCGAGGAGACTTCTAACCACAGAATAGAGGCTTTACTATCTAGTACTCAAAATCTATCTTAATGATATTGGCCACAGGCTAAATTCCTTTGAATGGCATGTTTAAAGTATAAAACCTCAATGAAAAATGTTTTTGGATTTTCACGGCTGGAATTTGAAGAAAATCTGATGTTTCTGACTGGCGCGGGAAAAACAGAAACTAGCTTCAGGTCTAAGCCCTGGACAGCTGGTGACGTTTCACAGGAGGTCTGAAGAAAAAGCACCTGACTACGATGTTTCTGTGTTAGAGTTATAGCTGAGAACAATGTGTCATCAGTCAAGATGTAGCTTCTGAAGCCTCTGCTAGTCGGTCAGATTGTTTTTTTCTCTGGGATGATTACCGGAGAAGTTCAACCGAACTCCGACCCCGCTAGCTGGATATCACTACCGGAGGTGCAGACATGTTTTGGACCGTTTGAGGCAGAAGACCCGCGACCCGATTTGGACACCGGGAAGGATTCTGTTAGTCTTAAGAACCAAAATCGGTACAGTTTGTTTACTTTTGTTAAATATTTAATTTTTGTGCTCGTACCACCGGGAGCTCTCAGCTGACTACAGGTCTTAACTCCATCATACTGTCCTGATGTGTAATTCAGTAATCTACAGAAAAAAAAACAAAATTATGTGCTGCCAATTTTACAGCTGCATGTATATATTAGGGGTTTAACGGTTCGGGCCACTTGCGTACCATTTTGGTTCATTTTCCATTAAATAATGAAATTTTGTTTGCATGATTTAAGTGCAGCAGATCAAAGTTCATAGGCGAGTTTCCGCACCGACGCTGTATTGAGTGACGCATGATGGTTGCACGCACCTGATCTCCGATTAAAAAAGGTGATCTGCAAATTCTGATCAACGTCTTTCTGAGCAGATCAAACCAGCTGGCTGTCGCTGCTACTGTGGAGACAGTAGAGACGCTGAACGTAAACAACATGTCTACTGAACTTTTCCCCCACGGCAGTTGATGTAATGTTTTCATTCTACAACAAAAAATACGATGCGGAGAAAGCTCGTTATTTAACAGGGTATCTGCAGGTTTAAGGGAGCCAAATTTAAGGCTTTTTAAGACCTTTTTTAAGGCCACTTTGACCAAATTTAAGCTATTTTTTAATTATATTTAAGCTATAATTTTCAGCTATTGCCTGGCACTGGTGCTAACCACGTCGCAAACATGGGATTACCCACCCAGTTACCATTAAACTTGCACTTCCCCATGGTGCAAGCTCCCACTAGCTTAACCAGCTAATGTGCTCATCTAAAAATAGCCCCCTTTCACAACCAACTGAATGTGTACAGTTCCACTTATGCCAATATCATAAACAAAAAATGCTGAACACTAACTACAAATTCTTGTTCATTGGGTCTTTGGTAATTTAAGACATTTGGAAACTGTAATTAAGGATTATTTGTCATTTCTAATGATTTTTAAGACCTTAAATTTAAAAAAGCAAATTTAAAACTTTAAGACTTTTTAAGGACCTGCGGATACCCTCTAATATGAGTTTTAAAGAAGAAAGTGGGCAGTCTGAGGTGAGTTTTTAAGGCTCACTGCAGAAATAAAAACAAGGCGCATCAACAGTCAAACACGTATGAGAGTGACACTCATAGCTGCGCAAATAAACTGTGAAATATTTAAAGACATCATACTAGATCAGCAGCTTGTGAGGACACCTGGTTCTGCTCACTACAGAAGCCGCTTCAGACAAAAAATAAATAAATATAATAATATACAGAAAACGATTTGAACTGAGCTCTTCAAAACACTGAACCGAATCGAATACGATTTTAGCGTACTGTTATACCCCTAACGATTAGAGACTCATTTATATAGTTTAATAGCAAAAAAGTTGATTTGAGGGTGACTTGCTCTTTAACAAAATGAAAAACTGAACCAAGTTCATATTTATATAATTGGTAAAGTATAGTTACACTGAATTTTTACAATTTTAATGCTGAGTCTGGCCAATACCTTTGATAGTCATATATAGCACATGTACCCTGTATATAGCATGTCAAAGATTACTATTGAGCACAATAAATCTTTACAAAAATCCATTTTTATTACAATGTTTTTCTTTGTAATAATTTCTTCCCAAAAGATAAAAATATAACCTTAAATCATGGCTGTAAATCTGTTTTTAACAAAAGTGTTTTCACTGATGTGAAGTTTTCTTTAAATAATTAAGTACAGAATCATTTAATTTACCCATTCATAAACAAATCAGGTCTCTGGTTTCATCACCATCTTTTAGCAGTATCGCTGTACAAAGTGGAGGTTATTTGGCAAAGAAAAAATGTTACAGCAAATGGAAAACTCCTATTATGGTGCCTGTCTGGTGACATTTGAGGGGGAAAAATAACTTGCGGCCACGACTGTCCCCCCCCCCCCCCGCACCCCCCCCAATGTCACCAGACTAGCTTCATACTAGTGATTAAAACCAATAAATTTTCAACATACTGTCAGTGAACTGGTACTTAAACGTTTTAGCACATAAATAAGTTTTTTCCAACTCAGTTTCACTTTAACATAAGCTTTTGCTGCTAGTCCGTTAGCGGTCTTAAAACTGCCTACTCACCAAAACGTTCAAAAGTCATCCGGTTTTCTCGACACTCCAATTATCCAGAATGCATCATCTGTTACACAAAAACATTTTTAGGTAAGTAATAGGTAGAAAGGTTAACTTCTGAACTGTTTTTCCTCATAACTTTACCGCACCGTTCCCATTTTTCTGTCTCCTCAGATGTTTTGACGACAAGGTCCTCACACCTGCACATCCACAATAACAAGTACGGTTAAGTTAGACTACAACACATAACTTGTTTTCTTTACCAGTCAGGACTTCCATATTAAAGAAGGCGTGTTTCTGAGTTGTCTTGGTAACATCTTCTTTCCTGTCAGCCTCTGATTGACTGTGAAAATCATAACATAAATTCTTTAAAACTAAATCACTTTGAGTGATTTGCCAGTTCTAGAGAAAGCTTCAGACCGGCCATCTTTAGCATATCTCTTTAATAATCAAAGATTTTGACACATCATCAAAACCTTTTTGCACCTACAAAGCTGAGACAGCAAACAGTTCATGCAGAACAAAGCTGATATTGTTCAACTCCTTAAGAGTTATTTCTGAGACGCAAGCTGATTCCAACCTGTGCTGCGTGGTGATATCTTTTGGACCGGAGAAGTCGGTGCTCGCAGTCAATCTACCGGACCTGGGTGCCCAGAGGTCATCCTGCCTCTCTGACCTCCGAATCCGTGACGAAGGTCATCAAAAGGGTGAGGTAGAACACAGATTGCGTCTGAATGTGCTTCTGAAGATAACATCATAGTTTAGAACAAACCAAATTCTTTTTCATCCAGAGACGCCGCTTTCCGAGATTCTGAAGTTCTGACCAACACCGCATTTACACATACACTCAACAAAAATATAAACGCAACACCTTTGTTTCTGCTCCGATTTTCCATGAGATGGACATAAAGATCTAAAATACATTCCAGATACACAATATTACCATTTTTCTCAAACATTGTTCACAAATCAATCTAAATGTGTGATAGTGAGCACTTCTGCATTGCTGAGATAATCTGTCACGGCATGCTGGTGAGTGAAGCGGAGGTGAGGATCCACATGCGGGTGAGGAAGGCAGGCAGATAGACACGAACGTTTAGTAAAGTTTAATATAAAAACACGCTGGACACTGAAACAATAAACCGTCAAAAGACACAGAACAGAGAGGGTTTAAATACATGAGGGCTGGGAGCTTGGGTGATTGGAAAAAGAGAGGTAGGTGGGAGCAATTAACAGAGACACATGACTGAACAGAATGGGGAGACAGGACAGGGTGTGACATAATCCATCCCACCTCACAGGTATGCCACATCAAGATGCTGATCCGACATCATGAGTAGTGCACAGGTGTACCTTATACTGCCCACAATAAAAGCACCCCCACCCCCCCAGAGAGCGGATTCCAGACGCCCACAGGAACACAGAGCAGGGCGGGAGGAGGGGGACCAGGAAGGAGGGCCGAGAGGAACCGAGGGACTGGTGGAGACGAGGCAGGGACCAGTACAGTCCAGGGGCCTGCGTCTGGGGCAGAGGAGGAGACGGCGACGGGCTCTGAGAGGCCTACGTCTGGGACAGAGGAGGAGACGACAACGGGCTCTGGGGGGCCTGCGTCTGGGGCAGAGGAGGAGACGGTGACAGGCTCTGGGGGGGCCTGCGTCTGGGGCAGAGGAGGAGAGGGCGGCGGGCTCTGGGAGGCTCGTGCCTGGCGAGGGCAGGACCGGCGGTGACCGGAGGCAGAGCCGCTGCAGGGGTAGACTCGGCAGGTAGAGACGCTGGAGGAGACGTAGTCGACTTCTGGACTGGAGGAGACGTTGTCGACTTCTGGACTGGAGGAGACGTTGTCGACTTCTGGGCTGGTGGGGACGTCGTCGACTTCTGGGCTGGAGGAGACGTCGTCGACTTCTGGGCTGGTGGAGACGTCGTCGACTTCTGGGCTGGTGTAGACGTCGTCGACTTCTGGGCTGGAGGAGACGACGTCGACTTCTGGGCTGGAGGAGACGTCGTCGACTTCTGGGCTGGAGGAGACGTCGTCGACTTCTGGGCTGGAGGAGACGTCGTCGACTTCTGGGCTGGAGGAGACGTCGTCGACCTCTGGGCTGGAGGAGACGTCGT